>NC_142463.1:17790494-17942009 GCF_049115385.1 Moschus berezovskii
GGGCACAAAGGAGAAAGAAAATGGGGATGAACCACTGAAGAGGTCAGTACTGGCACAAGAAAGTCAATTAGGGGGTCAAGGATTGAACAGCAGCACAGACTTTAGAGCAAAATGAACAGAAATGCACAAGAATCCCTCAGCAATACTGGGGAAATATAGAGCAACTCAAATGTTTCTTTGTTTGCTTATTAGAGGAAAAAGGGTCAACACTGTGAGTTTGAAGGACTTAGAACATTCTGGTGATGCCAACAGCCTTTCTCTGTCCCATCATAAAATAAATATTCACCCATGTGTATTTTCTCCTAAGTTGCTTCATAATCATATTTTTTGTGTTAAACTCTTTGACATATTTAGAATTTATCTTGGTAGACTGTGTGAAATCACTTTTCCACCTATATTATTTTTAACTTTTCTTTACCTCTCTGATTTATAACAAATGGTAAGTTTTTGGCAAAAACATGATGAATCAATGACATCATTAATGAACACCAGTAAAGTTTTGTTCACTAGAAAAAGGTAAATCTTAAACATGAAGTCAAAACTTCATGTAGAATTCACTTTAATTCCCAATTCTGAACTTAATGCTAATCCTAACAGTGATAAAAACCTTCACCCAAATAATGAGTGTAATAGTCCTAATCCTGATCCTTAAACCGAGGCTTAGAAACCTCTGTTGTCCCAAGAAAAATGGAAAATGGGATGAATAACAGAGAAAAAACTAAATCTGTCTCAGGAAGGGAGTAACAGAATGGAACATTGAATACAGCACTTCCCTGACTTGGTCTTCTCCGTTCCATAACAATGACCCTCAACTTAATCCCAAACCAAACCCCAAAATCATTCACACTATTATGGGGACATATCCAGTAGTACCCTCAACTGCTAATTTAAACTTCCTGTTAGGAGACATAAAAAAAACAATAAGTGTGAAAATTCGTTGGCACCAAAACCCCAAATATTATATATTCCCCAAACTCTAAACAGGCAGAGCAAAATGCAGGAACTCAACCAGTCCACTGTGACAGAATTCATCCTGTTGGGCTTTGCCACGAACACCAGGACCAGTCCTCTGCTCTTCACCATCTTTCTAGTCTTTTACCTGCTGATCCTTGTGAGCAACAGCCTCCTCATCACCCTCATCCACCAGGACACACGCCTCCACACACCCATGTACTTCTTCATCAGTGTCCTCTCCATGCTGGACATGTGCTACACCACCACAACTGTGCCCCAGATGCTCGTGCATATTCTCAGCAAGAAGAGAGCCATATCTCTTGCTAGATGTGTGGCCCAGATGTACATCTTCCTCCTCTTTGGGATCACTGAGTCCTGGCTTTTCTCCATCATGTCGGTGGACAGGTACGTGGCCATCTGCCACCCTCTCCGGTATAAGGTCATCATGAGCCGTAGGGTGTGCCTTCTCATGGTGGGCATCTGTGCAGCCTATGGTGTGGTGGGTGGCCTGACCGATACCTTCTTTGCTATGCGCCTCCCCTACTGTGGCCCTAATGAAATTGACCACTACCTCTGTGAGGTCCCTGCGGTCCTGAAGCTGGCCTGTGCAGACACATCCCTCAATGATTTGGTGGACTTCATCACCGGCTTCAGTGTCATTGTGGTCCCACTCTCCCTGATTGTCCTTGTCTATATCAACATCTTTGCCACCATCATGAAGATCCGCTCAGCCCAGGGGCGGATCAAGGCCTTCTCCACCTGTGCCTCTCACATCACTGTGGTTACCATGTTTGCTATTCCATGCATCATCACGTACATGAGCCCTGGCTCTGATTCTTTGTCAAACAGTGGCAAGAAAATGGCCCTTTTCTATAACATTGCCACAGCCTTCCTCAACCCTGTCACCTACAGCCTGAGGAACAAGGAAGTGAAAAATGCTTTCCTCAAACTGATGGGAAGGAGCAGGGCCCCAGAGTGACACTTTAAAGATGAAGAAGTCTTACAATGCAGAACGCACACTCATCAACTCCTCAGACACACTTTCACAAGACCTGAAGTGATAGTCTTCATATAGCTAACTGTTCACCCTGGGCCTATGGGAGAGAACAGGGTACTTGGTCATCGGCGTTATGTACGGTGGTATGGTTTGAAACAAAGAGGATCCAGATCTAACACAGTGGTCAAAAGCCTGACCACTGCAGGCAGACCAGGATGAGAGACTTCACTTTACCAGTCACTAGGCATGTGCATTCTTGCAGCTTATTTAACTTAATTCTAAGGTTTAGATCTTGTCCTCACAGGGAAGTTGTAATGATTAAATGTGATAATACACTAAAGATACAGAATTGGCATACAGTAATTTTTTAGCGTTACTGGTTGGGGCATAGGCTTGGATTACTGTAATACTGAATGGTTTGCCTTGAAAACAAACAGAAATCATTCTGTTGTTTTTAAGATTGCATCCAAGTAGCATCACCGACTCTGTGGACATGAGTTTGAGTGAACTCCGGGAGTTGGTGATGGACAGGGAGGCCTGGCATGCTGTGATTCATGGGGTCGCGGAGAGTCGGACACGACTGAGCAACTGAACTGAACTGAATTGAACTGAACTGAACTGCATTTCAGACTCTTTTGTTGACCATGATGGCTACTCATTATAGGGGACTGGAATACAAAAGTAGGAAGTCAACAAACACCTGGAGTATCAGCCAAATTTGGCCTTGGAGCATGGAATGAAGAAGGGCAAAGGCTAATAGAGTTTTGCCAAGAGAATGCACTGGTCATAGCAAATACCCTCTTCCAACAACACAAGAGAAGATGCTACATATGGACATCACCAGATGGTCAACACCGAAATCAGATTGATTATATTCTTTGCAGCCAAAGATGGAGAAGCTCTATACAGTTAGCAAAAACAAGACCAGGAGCTGACTGTGGCTCAGATCATGAACTTCTTATTGCCAAATTCAGACTTAAATTGAAGAAAGAATGGAGAACCACTAGACCATTCAGATATGACCTAAATCAAATTCCTTATGATTATACAGTGGAAGTGAGAAATAGATTTAAGGGACTAGATCTGATAGATAGAGTGCCTGATGAACTCTGGACGGAGGTTCGTGACATTGTGAAGGATACAGGGACCAAGACCATCCCCATGGAAAAGAAATGCAAAAAAGCAAAATGGCTGTCTGAGGAGGCCTTACAAATAGCTGTGAAAAGAAGAGAAGCGAAAAGCAAAGGAGAAAAGGAAAGATATAAGCACCTGAATGCAGAGTTCCAAAGAATAGCAAGGAGAGATAAGAAAGCCTTCCTCAGTGATCACTGCAAAGAAATAGAGGAAAACAACAGAACAGGAAAAACAAGAGATCTCTTCAAGAAAATTAGAGATACCAAGGAAACATTTCATGCAAAGGTGGACTCGATAAAGGACAGAAATGGTATGGACCTAACAGAAGCAGAAGATATTAAGAAGAGGTGGCAAGAATACACAGAAGAACTGTACAAAAGAGGTCTTCATGACCAAGATAATCATGATGGTGAGATCACTCACCTGGAGCCAGAAATCTTGGAATGTGAAGTCAAGTGGCCTTAGAGAGCATCACTAGTGGAACAAAGCTAGTGGAGGTGATGGAATTCCAGTTAAGCTATTTCAAATCCTGAAAGATGATGCTATGAAAGCGCTGCACTCAATATGCCAGGAAATTTGGAAAAATCACCAGTGACCACAGGACTAGAAAAGGTCAGTCTTCATTCCAATCCCAAAGAAAGGCAATGCCAAAGAATGCTCAAACTACCGCACAATTGCACTCATCTCACACGCAAGTCATGTTCAAAATTTTCCAAGCCAGGCTTCAGCAATATGTGAACCATGAACTCCCAGATGTTCAAACAGGTATTAGAAAAGGCAGAGGCACCAGAGATCAAATTGCCAACATCCGCTGGATTGTGGAGAAAGCAAGAGACTTCCAGAAAAACATCTATTTCTGCTTCATTGACTATGCCAAAGCCTTTGACTGTGTGGATCACAATAAACTGTGGAACATTCTGAAAGAGATGGGCATACCAGACCACCTGACCTGCCTCTTGAGAAACCTGTATGCAGGTCAGGAAGCAACAGTCAGAACTGGACGTGGAACAACAGACTGGTTCCAAATAGGAAAAGGAGTACGTCAAGGCTGTATATTGTCACCCTGCTTATTTAACTTATATGCAGAGTCCATCATGAGGAATGCTGGGCTGGAAGAAGCACAAGCTGGAATCAGGATTGCTGGGAGAAATATCAATAACCTCAGATATGCAGATAACACCACCCTTATTTCAGAAAGTGAAGAGGAACTCAAAAGCCTCTTGATGAAAGTGAAAGAGGAGAGTGAAAAGGTTGGCTTGAAGCTCAACATTCAGAAAACAAAGATCATGGCATCTGGTCCCATCACTTCATGGGAAATAGATGGGGAAACAGTGGAAACAGTGTCAGACTTTATTTTGGGGTGCTCCAAAGTCACTGTGGATGCTGATTGCAGCCATGAAATTAAAAGACGCTTACTCCTTGGAAGATAAGTTATGACCAACCTAGATAGTATATTAAAAAGTAGAGACATTACTTTGCCAACAAAGGTCCGTCTAGTCAAGGCTATGGTTTTTCCCGTGGTCATGGATGGATGTGAGAGTTGGACTGTGAAGAAAGCTGATCGCTGAAGAATTGATGCTTTTGAACTGCGTTGTGGGAGAAGACTCTTGAGAGTCCCTTGGACTGCAAGGAGACCCAACCAGTCCATCCTAAAGGAGGTCAGTCCTGGGTGTTCATTGGAAAGACTGATGTTGAAACTGAAACTCCAATTCTTTGGCCACCTGATGCAAAGAGCTGACTCATTTGAAAAGACCCTGATGCTGGGAAAGATTGAAGGCAGGAGGAGAAGAGGATGACAGAGGATGAGATGGTTGTATGGCATCACCGACTCAGTGGACATGAGTTTGGGTAGACTCCGGGAGTTGGTGATGGACAGGGAGGCCTGGAGTGTTGCAGTCCATGGGTTCACAAAGAGTCAGTTACGACTGAGCGACTGAACTGAACTGAACTGAGGTAGTGGTGAAGGAAGTGTTAATGGTGTGAATAAGTGTCAAACCTAACTGGCGTGTTTCAGAGAAGATTGTAGGACAGAAATTAGAGTATGGACAACTCTTTCTAGGAAATTTTTTCCGGAGGAAAATGAAGATATGCATGATAGCTGGCAAGAAAATAGGACAAAAAATGTTGCCTTTCTTTGAGATAAGATAATAAAATGTCAATACGCTAGCCCCTTTCTTTCTGCCAATTCCAGATAACTATATGCTACTCTTTTTTATTCTTCTCAACAAAATAAAGTGAGAGTTACAAGCAAGGTGGACAAAAGCCAAATTCAGGTTTTTCTCAAGATAATTACAGTGTCAGATAACTGACTTAATATAAATGACAAATAAAGTCTCAGAGACAAGAGAATGTAAGATCAGTCTTACCTGAAACCCTGGAGCCAAACCTGTGTCAAGGAAGTTTAGGTTTCTCCTCTTAGTTTTTAAAAAGCTTTATTCACTTCTGAGCTTAAATTTTCACAAACATTTTTTTAACAAAAAAGCTGTAGCTTATACTACTGGTCTACTGACACAGGTTGTGTGATACTGTCCTTGCAGTGTTGGCTAAATCATTGTTATAAAACTCAAATGTGCATAAGAATCCCTTGAAATATCTTTTCAAGTGAAATTCTGATCCCAAAGGTGTGTAGGGTGCCAAGATTCTGTACTTCTTAACAACTCCTAGATGATGCTGGTGACACTCAACCATAGATCCCTCCTTAAGTAGCAGCAAGAATCTGAGTCACAAGGGAGAAGTCTGCATGAACCAATGACCCCTGTATTCTAGTATTCATGTCTAAGGTAATCAAAACCCTCCCCTTGAATCTGGGCTAAACCCATTAGTTTGTTATTCATGAATATCCCAAAAGTGATTGGAACTCTCATTCAAGATTAGGCTGCAAAAGACCCTGGTTTCCACATTTCTCACAGTCTCTCTCTTGCTCTTTTTCTTGCTTGCTCAGAGAAAACCCACTGCCACATGGAGAGCTGCTGTAGGGAGAGGTCCACATGCAAGGAAGTGATGAATGAACTGAACAACAGTCAGGAAGAAAATCAGACCCTCAATCCATTAGCCTGGCAGGACTTAACCCGGAAAACAACATGTGTTCTTAGAAGTAGATTCTTTACCAGTTGAACTTTAGAAGATCTACTCTTCCAGTTCAGTTCAGTTCAGTTCAGTTCAGTCGCTCAGTCGTGTCCGACTCTCTGCGACCCCATGAATCACAGCATGCCAGGCCTCCCTGTCCATCACCAACTCCTGGAGTTCACTCAAACTCATGTCCATCGAGTCAGTGATATCATCCAGCCATTTCACTCTCTGTTGTCCCCGTCTCCTCCCACCCCCAATCCCTCCAACATCAGACTCTTTTCCAGTGAGTCAACTCGTCGCATGAGGTGGCCAAAGTATTGGAGTTTCAGCTTTAGCATCAGTCCTTCCAATGAACACCCAGGATTGATCTCCTTTAGAATGGACTGGTTGGATCTCCTTGCAGTCCAAGGGACTCTCAAGAGTCTTCTCCAACACCACAGTTTAAAAGCATCAATTCTTCGGTGCTCAGCTTTCTTCACAGTCCAACTCTCACATCCATACATGATCATGGGAAAAACCATAGCCTTGACTAGACGGACCTTGGTTGGCAAAGTAATGTCTCTGCTTTTTAAAATACTATCAAGGTTGGTCATAACTTTCCTTCCAGGAGTCAGTGTCTTTTAATTTCATGGCTGCAATCAGCATCCGCAGTAATTTTGGAGCCCAAAAAAATAAAGTCTGACACTGTCTCCACAGTTTTTCCATCTATTTCCCATGAAGTGATGGGACCAGATGCCATGATCTTTGTTTTCTGAATGTTGAGCTTGAAGCCAACCTTTTCACTCTCCTCTTTCACTTTCATCAAAAGGCTTTTGAGTTACTCTTCACTTTCTGCCATAAGAGTGGTGTCATCTGCATATCTGAGGTTATTGATATTTCTCCCGGCAATCTTGATTCCAGCTTGTGCTTCTTCCAGCCCAGCGTTCCTCATGATGTACTCTGCATATAAGTTAAATAAGCAGGGTGACAATATACAGCCTTGACGTACTCCTTTTCCTATTTGGAACCAGTCTGTTGTTCCACGTCCAGTTCTGACTGTTGCTTCCTGACCTGCATACAGGTTCCTCAAGAGGCAGGTCAGGTGGTCTGGTATGCCCATCTCTTTCAGAATGTTCCACAGTTTATTGTGATCCACACAGTCAAAGACTTTGGCATAGTCAATGAAGCAGAAATAGATGTTTTTCTGGAAGTCTCTTGCTTTCTCCACAATCCAGCGGATGTTGGCAATTTGATCTCTGGTGCCTCTGCCTTTTCTAATACCTGTTTGAACATCTGGGAGTTCATGGTTCACATATTGCTGAAGCCTGGCTTGGAGAATTTTGAGCATGACTTTACTCGCGTGTGAGATGAGTGCAATTGTGCAATAGTTTGAGCATTCTTTGGCATTGCCTTTCTTTGGGATTGGAATGAAGACTGACCCTTTTCCAGTCCTGTGGTCACTGGTGAGTTTTCCAAATTTCCTGGCATATTGAGTGCAGTGCTTTCATAGCATCATCTTTCAGGATTTGAAATAGCTTAACTGGAATTCCATCACCTCCACTAGCTTTGTTCCACTAGTGATGCTCTCTAAGGCCACTTGACTTCACATTCCAAGATGTCTGCCTCTAGGTCAGTAATCATGTTATCGTGACTATCTTGGTCGTGAAGACCTTTTTTGTACAGTTCTTCTGTGTATTCTTGCCACCTCTTCTTAATATCTTCTGCTTCTGTTAGGTCCATACCATTTCTGTCCTTTATCGAGCTCATCTTTGCATGAAATGTTCCCTTGGAATCTCTAATTTTCTTGAAGAGATCTCTTGTTTTTCCTGTTCTGTTGTTTTCCTCTATTTCTTTGCAGTGATCACTGAGGAAGGCTTTCTTATCTCTCCTTGCTATTCTTTGGAACTCTGCATTCAGGTGCTTATATCTTTCCTTTTCTCCTTTGCTTTTCGCTTCTCTTCTTTTCACAGCTATTTGTAAGGCCTCCTCAGACAGCCATTTTGCTTTTTTGCATTTCTTTTCCATGGGGATGGTCTTGGTCCCTGTATCCTGCACAATGTCACGAACCTCCGTCCAGAGTTCATCAGGCACTCTATCTATCAGATCTAGTCCCTTAAATCTATTTCTCACTTCCACTGTATAATCATAAGGGATTTGATTTAGGTCATATCTGAATGGTCTAGTGGTTTTCGCTACTTTCGCCGGCCCCGGCGGCCCGGACGCGAGAGACACCGGCCCCGGCTCAACCGACCACGCAAAGAGGCAAGGCCCTGAGGAGCTACCCCACTCCTGAGGCCAGGGCCGGCAGCCGAGAGGAGCTACTCCACGTCCTACAGGCGGTGGCTGCGCGGGCGCAGGATGGCCGAGACGATCCACTCCACGTTCAAGGTCAGGAGGGGCGGCCTTGAGGAGATACCCCTCATCCAAGGTAAGGTGCAGTGGCTACGCTTTCTTGGAGCAGCTGTGAAGAGATATCCCACACCCAAGGTAAGAGAAACCCAAATAAGACGGTAGGTATTGTGAAGGGGCACCAGAGGGCAGACACACTGAAATCATAATCACAGGAAACTAGTCGATCTGATCACATGAACCACAGCCGAATGTGGTCCACTGGAGAAGGGAATGGCAAACCACTTCAGTATACTTGCCTTGAGAACCCCATGAACAGGATCAAAGGGCAAAATGATAGGATACTGAATGAGGAATTCCCCAGGTCGGTAGGTGCCCAGTATGCTACTGGAGATCAGTGGAGAAATAACTCTAGAAGGAATGAAGGGATGGAGCAAAAGCAAAACCAATACCCAGCTGTGGATGTGACCGGTGATAGAAGCAAGGTCCGGTGCTGTAAAGAGCAATATTGCATAGGAACCTGGTATGTTAGGTCCATGAATCAAGGTAAATAGGAAGTGGTCAAACAGGAGATGGCAAGAGTGAACATAGACATTCTAGGAATCAGTGAATTAAAATGGACTGGAATGGGTGAATTTAACTCAGATGACCATTATATCTACTACTGTGGGCAGGAATCCCTTAGAAGAAATGGAGTAGCCATCATGGTCAACAAAAGAGTCCGAAATGCAGTACTTGGATGCAATCTTAAAAATGACAGAATGATTTCTGTTCGTTTCCAAGGCAAACCATTCAGTATTACAGTAATCCAAGCCTATGCCCCAACCAGTAATGCTGAAGAAGTCGAAGTTGAATGGTTCTATGAAGACCTACAAGACCTTTTAGAACTAACACCCAAAAAAGTTGTCCTTTTCATTCTAGGGGACTGGAATGCAAAAGTAGGAAGTCAAGAAACACCTGGAGTAACAGGCAAATTTGGCCTTGGAGCATGGAATGAAGAAGGGCAAAGGCTAATAGAGTTTTGCCAAGAGAATGCACTGGTCATAGCAAACACCCTCTTCCAACAACACAAGAGAAGATGCTACACATGGACATCACCAGATGGTCAACACCGAAATCAGATTGATTATATTCTTTGCAGCCAAAGATGGAGAAGCTCTATACAGTTAGCAAAAACAAGACCAGGAGCTGACTGTGGCTCAGATCATGAATTCCTTATTGCCAAATTCAGACTTAAATTGAAGAAAGTAGGGAAAACCACTAGACCATTCAGATGTGACCTACTCTTCCAGCGGATACCTTTACTGAAGTCTCCTGAGAGCCCCTAATCCAGTGGACCCAGCAAACTTTCAATCAAATTCTTGACCCACAGAAAGTGTAAAAAAAATAAATGTTTGTTGTTTTAAGACACAAAATTGGGGGGAGGTGATTTGTTACACAGCTATAGATAGATAACTAATACAGAGGAATTGCAAAGATCACAAGAAAACTTGGGGGAATGGTGGTTATGATGATTTTGATTATGGCAATGGTTTCACAGCTATATTCATGCTTCAGAACTCATCAGAATATTTACTTTTAATATCTACAGCTCATTATATGTCAGTGTACTTCAATAAAGTTGAAAATACATTATAAAAGTGTCTGGGTGGGAGGAGATTTTCACGCAATTACTAAGAGATTCTATTCCCCTCTACAAGTATCACCTTACTAAAACAGAGTTCCTTTCTTTAGTGTGGGAGGGTTTCTGTGTCCTAATTCATTCTCTCTTAATAGTACTAAATGAAAACTGACCTTTCCTATGTCACTGAAGTCTATTTTATATGACAATCATCTGTTTTTCTTAAATTAGTCTTACTTCAAAACTTGTCCCTGATTAAGCTGTAGTTGGGTCACTGATCTGGGAATCTGGAAGTCATCTTGTCCCCATCAAGTTGAACTTATTTCATGAGTCCAGAGCTCAAGCACCCAGTCTTGTGTTCATTTAGTAATAAAAAATAAAAATAATAATATTTTTAATATTTTAATAAAATAATATTTTATTAAAAATAAAAGTTGATGCCAGTTCTTTGCTAGATCTTATAAACTGGTGATATGGAGATGAATCAAACATGGGACTTGCATACATGAAGTCCACTGTCTGGTGTCTTTGTCCCTTAGCCCTTCGGGTGTTCTGATATGCAGTCCCACTGAATCTAGCCAACTGATATATCAGGTGTGCCCAGGGACATTCAAAAGAATTTGGATGGAGAGGTCATATAGGCTGTGTCCTGGGTTTGTTGCCAGTGCCCCAGCTTCGGTGACTTCATTCCAGTGTGTTGCCCCAGCCTGTCACTTTGAGGAAAGCCCTCTTCACATCCTTGTTCCGGAGGCTGTAGATGATGGGGTTGAGGAAGGCAGAGATGACATTGTAGAACAGGGCCAGCTTCTTGTCCTCTTCTGGGGAGGCCTCCGATCCAGGTCTCATGTACATGACCATACATGGGACAGAGAACATGGTGACCACAGTGATGTGGGAGGCACAGGTGGAAAAGGCCTTGAGTCGCCCTTGGGATGAGTGGATTCTCAAGATGGCAGCAAATATACTGATGTAGACAATGATGATGAGGGAGAGTGGGACCAACAGAAGGATAAAGCCCAAGATGAAGTCCACCTGGTCATTGAGAGATGTGTCTGCACAGGCCAACTTCAAGACTGCAGGTACTTCACAGAAGAAGTGATTTATCTCATTAGGTCCACAATAGGGAAGAATCATAGCAGAGACAGTGTATATCAGGGCACAACTAGTTCCCCAGAATCCACAGAAGGCCACCATTAACCCACACAGCAAAGGGCTCATGATGACATTATACCTCAGGGGGTGGCAAATAGCTACATACCTGTCATAAGCCATGATTGCAAAAAGCCAAGACTCAGTGATACCTAGCATCAGAAAGATGTACATCTGGGCCACACATCCAATGTAAGAAATGGTTTTTTTCTTGGAAACCAGATGCACCAGCATCTGGGGCACTGTGGTGGTGACATACCCCATATCCAGAATGGATAGGACACTAAGAAAAAAATACATGGGTGTGTGGAGGCGGGAATCTTTGCATATCAAGGTGATAATGAGCCCATTGCCCAGAAGGGTGATGAGGTAGAGGAAAAGGAAAACGCTGAATAGAATAATATTTATCTTTGTGTTGCCAGAGAATCCTAAAAGAATAAACTCAGTAAGGGAGCTGCGGTTTCCCAGAAGGAAGTCCTGCATCCTTCTCCTGGTGTAGAGAAATAACAGAGTCATGATCCATAAAGTGGAATCTCCAGATACAAATTCTGCTGTTATTCGAGTTAGGAGTGCCAGGTATCAGTAGCAAAGTAAGTGCATATCAGGACAATTGCAAAGCCAAATTTTTAAAAGAATTTCCACTTGATATGAAACAGCATGTCAATATTGTATTATTTAATCCTAATTTATCTTGAGATCCCAAATAATAAATTCTGCTTTTCAAAATGTAGAACTTGCAAAAGGAGTGTCTAAACATATTTGTTTTACTTCATGAACATGTATAGTTCATGCAACCTATAAAATATTTTAAAGTGGCCAAGGAAAGAATTAGATATCTGTAGATACAGCATTTGCTCTGTTTCATATCAAATGGGGATGTCTGCCCTTCCTTTGAAGCTTCCCCAAAAATGGGCTTCAGTAGAAGCTCTTGAATACACTAGAACTTTAGAAACACAGTTGTTAGGTATCTGACTCAAGTCTGTACTATCAAGAAAAGAACTGATATTTGGAAATAAACTGTGTCCCATGGAGAGTCAAAGTCATGTGTTCAGTGGGTCACATAGGAGAGAGAAGGAGAGGCGGAGGAGGCACGAAGATTAAAAAAGAAAAGATAAGGAAATGGGAGATGTAAGTTTGGGAAAGAAGCTGAGGAGGAAACATGTTAAGTCTAGCCTTGGATTCAAGGAGCTTGTGGGACTCCTAGTATCTGTTGGATTGATGGATCAAAAGCTAAAGAAAATGCTCTGCAGATAGGAATCTGCGTGCTATTAGCACTTCTGGAGGAACTGAAGCCATAAGAAGGGATGGGACCACTCAAAGAGAGTGTGTAGAAGAAAACTAACACCAGAACCCTGAAAAGCTCCAATATTTAGGGACAGGCTTAGAGGAGAATCCAGAGAAGACAGTACTGAGTGACCAAAGAGGGATGACACAACACAGAAACCCAAGATGAGACAAGATCTGCAAGGAGAAGGTGGTCTTTGTGGTCAAATGTGTGAAGACATCAAGTAAGACAAGAATCTTAAAAGTTGTCCATCACTTTTAGCAACAAAGAGGCTTTGGGAGAATAGTTGTAACAGATGTCTATTAATACATGAAGTAGGTTAAAAGAAGCCAAGTGTAGGCGGGATTTCTAAGATTTTTGAACCAGGTGGAAAGGAGGTGTAAGTCACGAACTAGATGGTGAAATACAGTATTTTATGTTGTAAGGATTTTGGCTTGTTCATATGGTAAAGGAAATGGCCAGTTAATAGAGAAGTCTAAAATTATAGGGCTATGACAAACTAAATCATGGACCAAGTGTTTAATGAAACAGGAAAACGTGGGATCCAGGCTACAAAAGGAGGGATTGGGCTCAATTTGAGGGAGTGATCCTCTTTCTATTGTGGTTGGTGGGATGGAGTTAAGAATTTATGTGGACACAGAATATTTGAAAGGTCAACATGTAACAGAAATTTTGAAGTATATCTGTGTCAGTTCTGTTGGATAATATCAAGGATTTTTTCCTTTTTAACATACCTCATACCCAAGGTATGATCTATCAGAATTAGTCACAGAATCAGGACACAAACCCATCTCATCCAACTAGAAAAACTGTCTGAAACCAACCACTCTGTGTCTTAAATACATCTTCATATTTTTATCACTTTGCCCAGACCCTTTCCTGAACTCCACATATCCAGCTGACTGACTACTTGAACTCTGCCTTGAATGTTTAATAGGCACCTGAAACTCATCATGTCCCAAACTGGACTCCTAATTTTCACTATATGATCTAGCTCTTGGATCTCATCTCCCGTTACTGTCTCCTTTGCTCAGTCCACCAAAACCACATTGTAATTCTTCTATTCTGCCAACTTGGCTTTCACCTAAATTCTTTTGCCACAATATCCAGTACTTCAGTTCAGTTCAGTTCAGTTGCTCAGTCGTGTCCGACTCTCTGCGACCCCATGAATCACAGCACGCCAGGCCTCCCTGTCCATCACCAACTCCCGGAGTTCACTCAAACTCATGTCCACAGAATTGGTGATGCCATCCAGCCATCTCATTCTCTGTCGTCCCCTTCTCCTCCCGCCCCCAACCTTTCCAAGCATCAGTCTTTTCCAGTGAGTCAACTCGTCGCATGAGGTGGCCAAAGTATTGCAGTTTCAGCTTCTTACACGCTCTTTAACCAGATACTTTCAGGGTGAGCTCTTTCACCTCCTTTGCTTTTCTGTCCAATTGTCACTTCACCAGAGAGTTCTTTCTTCACCATCCTCTGTAAAGTACAACTACCCTTCACTGTCTCTTTAGCCTGCTTCACTTTTCTTCATTGTATCTCACTTCTCTGAATAATGTATCTATTATTTATCTGATTGTTGTATGTTGCCCCCAAATAGATTGTTAAAGCAAACACTTTGCTCACTACTATTACTCCAATGGCAATCATTATGCCTGGCACACGGTAGGAACTTAAATAATTAATATTTATTAAGTTATTAAATCAAGGATGCTAGTTTTGTACTACATCTCAGATGCTGTGTTGGCAAGACAAGGCGAAGTGATTGACATCTATCCTCTCCTGTGGAGCAAAACATGTAAGAATATAGAATTTACTCCCATGACCCCTGTCCCAGTAGGGTGTGGGGACAAGTTGCTGCACGTAGGAAGATATATGGTGACAGTGAAAAAAAATCTAAGCAAGTGATAATATTTTCTCTACAAAAATTTAAACTAGGGAGGATGCTGTCTACAGAAGTATCTAAAGGGCTGTGTTAGGAAAGGTTAATAAGATTGCTCTGCATAGCCCCAGTTTTAGAATTATGTGTAAATTTTACCAGGATCAGTTCAGTTCAGTTCAGTTCAGTCGCTCAGTCATGTCCGACTCTCTGCGACCCCATGAATCACAGCACGCCAGGCCTCCCTGTCCATCACCAACTCCCGGAGTACACTCAAACTCATGTCCACAGAGTCGGTGATGCCATCCAGCCATCTCATTCTCGGTCGTCCCCTTCTCCTCCCGCCCCCAACCTTTCCCAGCATCAGAGTCTTTTCCAGTGAGTCAACTCGTCGCATGAGGTGGCCAAAGTATTGCAGTTTCAGCTTTAGCATCATAACAAGTTTCAATTTGACTAGAGAAAATGTTCTGGCTCTCAGAATTGTCCATAAGCAGAATTGTCCTCAAAAGCAATGAACTCCTTATTGTCAGTTGAGCAGTTCAGGCTGAACCTAGCTGACTGAATGTCTGAGATGCTCTGGGATCAACCCAGACTTAGAGAAAGGTGGGACAGGAAGACTCTTGCAGTTCACTCCACGTGGAAGAGTTAAGAACTTTCCCATCTTCTCTGTTCTCTTTGTTATATAACTTTGTTCCTAATGCCTACTGCCTGGAGCACTGCAGTAACTTCTTACTTGTGACTTCCTTCCCCTATTCCTACAGCATTTGCTGGAAGCAATTTTTCACTCACTGTGACCTCCATCTCTTCAAGTATGGTGCAGAATATATGTGGGGAAGAGCAGGGGGAGTGCGAATAGGGGAAAGATGAGCAGGCTCCAAAACCCCACTCAGTCCCCAATTCCTGCTGAGTCTGACAGAGAGCATCAGGGGACGGCAGGTCTCTTGTGGTAGGTGCCTGTCTTGCTGCCCACTCCTCAATAAGAGATCCTTAGAGAAACATCCAATTTCAAGGTGGTCCCCAAATCCCTGACTCCCCTGAGATCTCCTTGCAACTCCCTTCCTTCTTTCCCATATCCTAAAAATCCTAATTGCTTCAGTCTCCCCAACAACACTTCCTCCTCCTCCTCTTTGTTTTTATTGGCAGCAGGAAACCAGATGCCTTGAGGGAGTTGGGCAACTAAGATAAAGACAGAGAGTGAAAGAAGGGCAGGTGGACAGAGAGAAGAAAACAGAAAAGCAAGTCAGAGAGACAGGGAAGAAGAGATGCACAGAGAAGGAAAGGATAGAGCAAGAAGCACAGACACGAAAGGACACGCAGGTGTGAAGACTTGTGGACAGCAGAGAGAACTAGGGCAGGCAGAAGACGGGATGCTCCAAACCTTGGGCCCCCCTGCTGCACCCCCGCCATTCTTTACCTGCTGTTGGGCTCTGTGTGAGGGATGGGTCAGGAGTCTGAGGATATTTCCTTTGAAACTCTCCTCCTGGGGGCCTTAATTCCTATGAGGAAAACCCGGTGCCTTCCTAATGAGCTGTCTGTGCCTTTGAATCCCCCAAGGTGTGAACATCAGCTTCAAACTCCAACATCTAGTACTCAAGACTATGATTAGCCAGCTCCCTGACCCCTCCAGTCTGAATCCCTACCACTCCCTAAAAGTCTTCCTATTTCTGTTTTTTTATCATGCCAAAGCTCAGTTTTTTTGTACACCAGTACTGAATCATATCTGGGAGACAGAGCTTTGGGTGAAGTAGAAAGGGATAACTTTATTATTTTGCCAGGCAAAGAGGGATATAGTGGGCTCCTGACTTGAAAATACATTTATCTCAACTTACAGAGGATTGTGAGAGGTTTTACAGTAATGGTCCAAAGAGGAAGTGATCAGCTCACGGACATTCTTCTGATAGGTTGGTCGTGAGGTAAGCAGGAGTCAAGCATCAACAACATTCAGGTTCCATCTGGTCTGTGGTCCACAAGCTTGCAGGCAGCATACCACTGTTGATCATTAACTTCTCTCTCCTGGAGGGTGTTTCAGTATCTGCAAAACAACTTAAAGATACATTTGTGTGTATCCCGATGGAGAAACAGGACTTTGCTCCAAGGCTGCTCTATTGTTTCTCTTGACTGTTTGCAGACTCCCTGGTCTTGCATCCCTTCCCTTTCCTAAATAGCAAATGCTTGATCTGCATGTTGGGACTCAGGAAATTTCCAACTTGGAAATTTCCAAGTTGGAAGTTCCAAGTTGGAACTCAGGAAAGGTCATAGAGGCTGAACAAAGGCTATTTCCAGTAACCAAAAAAAATGGGGGACACAGAAAATCTTTGTGCCCAGGAGCCCCACTGTGTCCAGCAAAACTATCATCCAAAAATGAAGAATAAATTGAGTCATTCACAAACAAACAAGAACTGAAAGAATCTGTTGTTAGCAAGCACTATATGAAATATTAAAGGAAACTTTAAGACTGAAATGAGAAGCTATTAGACAGTAAATCAAATCATCATGAAATAATAAAGAGTACTGGTAGAGATAATTATAGAAGTAAATATAAAAGAGACTATATGTATTTTTGTTAGTAATTTTTTATCATGTAATTTAGAAGACAACTGCATAAAATAATAATTATAAATCTGTGTTAATGGGTGCACAACGTGTAAAGATGCAATCTGTATGACAATAGGAAAAAAAATATGCAGGAGGGAATGAAGACAAACAAGAGCAAAGTCTTTGTATACTCTTAGAATTAAGTTCCAGTAAATTAGATGGCTATAAGTTAAGATATCAATTATAATTTTCAGGGAAACCAAACATTTACAGAAGAGTTAATGCATAACTTTCTGAAGTCATTGCTAAAAACTGCAGAGGAAGGAACACTTCTGAAGTGAGACTCTATGAGACCACAATCCCCCGATACCAAAACCAGACAAAGATATCACAAAAAGGGAGAGAGAGAAAATTACAGGCTAATATCACTGACAAACATAGATGTGAAAATCCTCAACAAGATGTTAGCAAATAAAACCCAAAAGTATATTAAAAGGATCATACACCATGATCAAGTGGGATTCACCCCACAGATGCAAGGATTTTTTTAATATATGCAAATCAATCAGTGTGATACACCACATTAGCAAATTGAAGAATCTTCTCAATAGATGCAGAAAAATATTTTGAAAAAAGTCGATACCCACTTATGATAAAACTCCCCAGAAAGCAGGTATAGAGGGAATATACCTCAACATAATAAAGGCCATATGTGACAAAGCTACAGCTAACATCATGCCTAACAGTAAAAAGCTGGCATTCAAACTGGAAAAGAAGTAAAACTGTCACTGTTTGCAGATGACATGATATTCTACATAGAAAATCCTAAAGACATTACCAGAGTACAACCAAATACCACCAAAAATAAACAAGTAAAACTAAATTGTGAGGGAAAGGAGGGAAGGACATAGTTTTCTTTAGCAGAGGTGTTCCATTGTTTTAGCCAACACTTGGTTGAATCTTAGGAATGGACAATGTCTTAAACTTACTCCCATTTCATGACCAAATTGTAATTGGTACTGAAAAGCTTTCTAGGGCTGGAATTGTGCAACTGATTGTTCTAGATGCATGACTTTAGGTAAAACATAAAGTTCATAAGGAGTCAACATGTAATTTAAGAGATAATCATCTTATATAAATGGTATGTCTGTGGTTTTTAATCTGTACTAGACTTCAAAACTATGATCTCCTGTTGTTGTATGCAACCTTGAACTCCAATTCTGCAGGGGTTCTTCTGTGATTAAGTAGGCTATAATTATAAGTAAATTCAGAGTAATTGAGTTCTTATCTAAAAAGATTACCTTTGTCTGGAGGTGAGCTTCACTGAAACTTCACAAAAAACTGTCTCTGGGCACGGAGAGTGAGAGAAAAGAAACATAGGACACTAATTCATCTACAATTTACTGTTGGCAAGCACAGCAGTGAATAAACATTGGTCAGATCTTGATGAATTTTGGACTTGCAGACGTTAACTGGAAAAGTTATATATGTATAAATCTTGCTTCCTGGATTTGGCAGATATGTATAATTATATTAAAATGGTTCTAAAACATACACACACAAGATACTATCAGAAAACTAGTAGAACTCTTCAATGAATTCACTAAACTTGCAGGATACAAAATTAATACATAGAAATCTCTTGCATTTCTATACACTAACAACAAAAGATCAGAAAGGGAAATTAAGGAAACAATCCCATTTACCATCACATCAAAAAGAGCAAAATGCCTAGGAATAAACCTATCCAGGTGATAAAAAACCTGTACTCTGAAAACCATAAGACTGTTGAAAAATCAAAGATGACACAAACAGATGGAAAACTATATCATATTATTGGATTAGAAGAATCAATATTGTCAAAATGACCATACTACTCAAGGCAATCTACAGATTCGATGCAATTACTGTCAAATTACCAATGGTGTTTTTTACAGAACTTGAAAAAAAAGTTTACAATTTTTACAGAAACACAAAAGACCCTGAATAGCCAAAGCACTCCTGATAAAGGAAAACAGAGCTGAAGGAATTAGGATCCTTAACTTCAGACTATACTACAAAGCTACAGTAAACACAACAGTACAGAACTGACAAACAAATAGAAATATAGGTCAATGGAATAAGATAGAAGGTCCAGAAATAAACTCACACACTTATGGTCAATTAATCTATGACAAAGGAGGTGAGAATATACAATGGAGAAAAGACTGTCTCTTCAATAAGTGGTGATGAAAAAACTGGGACAGCTACTTTTTAAAAAATTTAAATTGCAACTTTCTTTAACACTATATACAAAAATAAACTCCAAATGGATTAAAGACCTAAATGTAAGACTGGATACTATAAGACTCCTAGAGGAAAACATAGACCACTTTTTTACATAAATCATAGCAATATCTTTGTGGATCTATTTCCTAGAATAACAGAAATAAAAGCAAAAATAAACAAATGGGACCCAATTAAACTTAAAAGTCTTTGCACAGTAAAAGATACCATAAATAAAACAAAAAGATAATCTACAGAATGGAAGAAAATATGTGCATACAATGTGACTGACAAGGGGTTCATTTCCAAAATATATGAAGAGTTCATACAGCTCAATATAAAAAAACAAAGAAACAACCAAATCAAAAAATGGGGGGAAGATCTAAACAGACATTTCTCCAAAGAAGACATACAGATCACCAAGCACATGTAAAAATGCTCAAAAAGTCACTCAGCTGTGTTCGACTCTTTGCGACCCCATAGACTGTAGCCTACCAGGCTCCTCTGTCCATGGGATTTTCCAGACAATAATACTGGAGTGGATTGACATTTCCTTCTCCAATCACTAATTATTAGAGAAATACAAATCAAAACTACAATGAGGTATCTCCTCACACTGGTCAGAATGTAAATCATCAAAAAGTCTACAAATAATAAACATTGGAGAGGGTGTGGAGAAAAAAGAACCTTGGTACACTATTGGTGGGAATGTAAATTGGTGCAGTGACCATGGAGAGTAATATGGGTGTTCCTTAAAAAACTAAAACTAGAGTAACCACATGATATATCTGAATCACATTGCTGTATGACTAAAACTAACACAACATTGTAAATCAACTATACTGCAATTTAAAAAAAGAAAAAAAGATATAACAATTATAAATATATATTCACTCAACATCAGAGAGTCTAAGTATATAAAGGAAATATTGAGAGATCCAAAGCCAGAAATAGATAGCAACATAATAATAAGAGACTTCAATACCTCATTTTCAACAATGGCTAGAACATACAGACTATAATTAGTAAGGAGATATTTGACTAGAACTACACTTTTTGCCAGATGAACCTAACAGATATTAAGAGAACATTCAATTAAACAGCAACAGAATATGCTTTCTTCTCAAGCACACATGAAACATTTTCTAGGATAGATCATATATTAGGTCACAAAATAAGTCTTAACAAAATTAATAAGATTGAAATGATACTAAATACCTTTCCAATCACAGTGGTATGAAACTAGAGATTTATAACAAGTGAAAATCTGGAAAATTCACAAATATGTGAAAATTAAACAACATATCTCTGAACAACCAATGGACTGAAGAAGAAATCAAATGGAAAAAGTTTTTTAATATATTGAAACAAGTGAAATGGAAACACAACATACCAAAACTTATGGGATACAGTGAAGGCAGTTCTCAAAAGAAAGTTTATAGCAATAATAAATGCCTACATAAAGAAAACAATCTGAAATAAACAACCTAAATTTACACTCTAAGGAACAAAGTAAGCCCAAAGTGAACAGAAGGAGGGAAATAAAAAAGATTAGAGCAGAAATAAATGAAATACATATCAGAAAAAATAGGAAAGATTAACAGAATGGCTATTTTTTAAGATAGACAGAAATGACCAAACTTTAGCTAAATTAACCAAGAAAAAAGAGAGAAGACAAAATGATAAATGAATGAGGAGACATTTCAACTAGTGGAACAAATATACGAAGGATTATGAGAAACGACTATAAACAGTTATACACCAAGAAACTAGATAACCTGAAAGAAACGGGTAAACCCCTAACAACGTATAACCTGCCAAGAATTAATCATGAAGAAATAGGAAATCCAAACAGACCAATAAGAGGAGTATTTGAATCAGTATCAAACCTTTCCAGTTGAACAAATATACAAAGGATTATAAGAAACTACTATAAACAGTTATACACCAAGAAACTAGATAACCTGAAAGAAATGGTAAATCCCTAACAACATATAACCTGCCAAGAATTAATCATGAAGAAATGGGAAATCCAAACAGACCAATAAGAGGAGTATGTTGAATCGGTATTAAACTTTTCCAAACACAGAAAATCCCAGGACCAGATGGCTTTGTGGGTGAATAATACGAAATATCAAAGAAGGATTAATACCAATCCTTCACAATCTCTTTAAAAAGCAAAAACAGAAGAGTAGGAAACACTTCCAAATTTATTTTATGAGGTCTGCAGTACCTTGCCAAAATCAGATAAGGAAGCCACAAGAAAAGATTACAAGCTAATATCCCTGATGAACATAGATGCAAAAATACTAGCAAATCAAATTCAACAGCATATTGTAAGGATCATATACCATAACTAAGTGAGATTTATTCCAGGATGCAGGAATAGTTCAATATACACAAATCAATAAATGTGATATATCACATTAACAGAATGAAGGGTAAAAATCACATGATCATCTCAATAGATGTATAAAAAGCTTTTGACAAAATTCAACACCTTCCATGATAAAAATTCTCAACAAAGTAGGTATAGATGGAATGTACCTTGATATAACAAAGGCCATACAGGATAAGCCCATAGCTAATATACTCAGTGGTAAGAAGCTGAAAGATTTCTCCTCTAAGATCAGGACAAGTGTGCCTACTCTCACTACTCCTATTCAACAGAGTACTAGAAGTTTTAGCCTGAACAATTAGGCAAGAAAAATAAATAAGGAAATAAAAGACAAGAAAATCAGGAAAGAAAAAGTAAAAATTGTATCTGTTTACAGATTATATGTATATAGTGTATGTATAATCTACATCTGTATCTATAAAACTAAAAACTTCACAAAAAAATCTGTTAGAATTCAGTAGAATTAAGTACTGTATAAAATTTCATATCCATAAATTTTAAAATGTAGATTCAATGAATAGTTTTTTAGAACAATTTAACAGATCAAATATCTCAAGAAGAAGATCTCAGAATAGACCAAGAAAACAAGTTATTATGTTAATCAAGTATATATACTTTCTAAAAAGTTTTGGGGTGCAGATGTTTTGTAAATGAATGCTACTAATCCTTTAACAGAACAGATCCTTCCCATGTTAACACAAACTGTCTCTGAATATAGGAAAAGATGACTGCTTCCTGTATTACAAGACTGTTATTGTAACAGGCAAAGAAAGAAGGATCATACAAAATGTGAAAGTTAAAGGCCAATCTTTCCCTTACAAATAGATATAAATAAAATTAAATATTAACTGAAATGTAGAGGTATATTAAAATAACAATGTATCATAACCAAGTTCAGTTCAGTCGTGTCCGACTCTTTGTGACCCCATGAATCACAGCACGCCAGGCCTCCTTGTCCATCACCAACTCCCGGAGTTCACTCAAACTCATGTCCATCAAGTCGGTGATGCCATCCAGCCATCTCATTCTCTGTCGTCCCCTTCTCCTCCTGCACCCAGTCCTTCCCAGCATCAGAATCTTTTCCAGTGAGTCAACTCGTCGCATGAGGTGGCCAAAGTATTGGAGCTTCAGCTTTAGCATCAGTCCTTCCAATGAACACCCAGGATTGATCTCCTTTAGAATGGACTGGTTGGATCTCCTTGCAGTCCAAGGGACTCTCAAGAGTCTTCTCCAGCACCACAGTTCAAAAGCATCAATTCTCCAGCGCTCAGCTTTCTTCACCGGAGAAGGCAATGGCAAGCCACTCCAGTTCTTGCCTAGAAAATCCCATGGACGGAAGAGCCTGGTAGGCTGCAGTCCATGGGGTCGCTACGAGTCAGACATGACTGTGCGACTTCACTTTCACTTTTCACTTTCACACGTTGGAGAAGGAAATGGCAACCCACTCCAGTGTTCTTGCCTGGGACAAGAATCCCAGGGACGGGGGAGCCTGGTGGGCTGCCATCTATGGGGTCACACAGAGTCGGACACGACTGAAGTGACTTAGCAGCAGCAGCAGCAACAGCTTTCTTCACAGTCCAACTCTCACATCCATACATGACCACTGGAAAAACCATAGCCTTGACTAGACGGACTTTGTTGGCAAAGGAATGTCTCTGCTTTTTAATATGCTATCTAGGTTGGTCATAACTTTCCTTCCAAGGAGCAAGCGTCTTAATTTATGGCTGCAATCACCGGTTTGCCTATTGAATGCAAAATGATTCCAAATTTAAAAATATACTAATGCATGTCCTATGTTTTTAGATTCAAGAAATAAAACTACATATAAGATGAACAAAGAAAACAAAGATAAAGTACCTTCCAATTATTACCAATGTAAAGGAAAAATAATATTTATAATTGCTATAAAATTACAGTTTTAAAAACATTTATTTAACATTTAAGATATATGTAAGACAGCTGTGTGATTTTACTAATAAATAAAGGCAGAACATATATGAATGGGAAACTTCAATATTGTAAATATGTCACTTCTGCAATTTATTAACTCAAAACCCAGACTAAGTCCCAAAAATGTATTTACAGAAATCAACTGACTCTAAAGTTCCAGTGGAACATAAAATATGTAAAAATAGCAAAAAGAGAAAATGACAAAAAAAAACTTGTCCTTCTAGGAAAGATAGGAAAACATACTAATTGATCCATAAAAGAGTAGAGTTCAAATTAAAGTCATAATTCCTTGGATCATTAGAATATAGTAATGATGGAATTTCAGATCAGTTGGGTAAAGAATATACTATTCAGTAAACATTATTTGTACAACTGGCTCTCAACCTGGAGAAAATATTAGATCGCTTTCCCATCCCACAACAAAAAAAATAATTCTTGATAAATTAAAGAGCTAAAAATATATAAGGAAAATGTAAAATATTTTTTATAGTTTTAAGATGTAGATTAATTCCTAAGTAAGATCAAAGTTATGACCAACCTAGATAGCATATTAAGAAGCAGAGACATTACTTTGCCAACCAAGGTCCGTCTAGTCAAGGCTATGGTTTTTCCCGTGGTCATGGATGGATGTGAGAGTTGGACTGTGAAGAAAGCTAATCGCCGAAGAATTGATGCTTTTGAACTGTGGTGCTGGAGAAGACTCTTGAGAGTCCCTTGTACCACAAGGAGATCCAACCAGTGCATTCTAAAGGAGATCAATCCTGGATGTTCATTGGAAGGACTGATGCTAAAGCTGAAACTCCAATACTTTGGCCACCTCATGCGACGAGTTGACTCACTGGAAAAGATTCTGATGCTGGGAAGGACTGGGTGCAGGAGGAGAAGGGGACAACAGAGAATGAGATGGCTGGATGGCATCACCGACTTGATGGACATGAGTTTGAGTGAACTCCGGGAGTTGGTGATGGACAGGGAGGCCTGGCGTGCTGTGATTCATGGGGTCACAAAGAGTCGGACACGACTGAGTGACTGAACTGAACTGAACTGAAGATCACATACACAGCCATAAGGAAAAAGACTGATTGATTTGACAACAAAAATATACCAAAAACCTCAAAAGAAAAAAATGAATAAAATGGGAGAAAATAATTATAACACAGGTTTCTCTGGTGGTTCAGACAGTAAAGAATCTGCCTGCAATGCAGGAGATCCAGGTTCAATCCCCGGGTCAGGAAGATCCCCTGGAGAAGGGAATGGCAACCCACTCTAGTATTCTTGCCTGGAGAAGTCTATGGACAGAGGACCTGTCAGGCTACAATTCACGGGGTCACAAAGAGCTGGACATGACTGAGCGACTAACACACATACTTATAACATATTTAATACAGAAAAAAGAAATATACGCATAACATGTAGGAGTATATACAATATACACAATGCATGAAGAATCTATTCTCAGAATATATACATTTAAAAACAAAACTAATTTAAAAAGTGGACCAATTATATGATAAGTAATTTATAAAAAATAAAAATAACAGTCAATAATTTTTAAATGTCCATCTCATTAGTAATTAGTGACATTCAAATTAAACAAGATGTCAATTCACTCATCAAGTTGGCCAAAAAAAAAAGGTTTAAGTAATTGGTAAACAAGACAAGGGTGCCCTTTCTTACCACTCCTATTGAACATAGTACTGGAATTCCTAGCCAGAGCAATCAGGTGAGAAAAAGAAATAAGAGACATCAGAAGTGGAAAGAAAGAAGTAAAACTACATCTATTTGTGGATGACATAATTTTATATATAGAAATCCTAAAGAGTCCATCAAAAAGCTGTTAGATCTAATCAGGGAATTAGGTAAAGTGCAGAATACAAAATTAACAGACAAAAAAAATAACGTAGCATTTCTTTACACTAACAACTAATATTCTGAAAAGGAAATGATTCTGTTTTCACAGCATCAAAGAAAAAAACAAAAAATACTTAGGAATAAATCTAACCGAAGAGGTGAAAGAGCTCTACTCTGAAAACTACGAGACCTTGATGACAGAAGTTGAAAAAGACAGAAATAAATGTAAAATATCTTGTATTCACGGACTGGAAAAATTAATATTGTTAAAACATCAATACTACCAAATACTATCTATAGATTTAATGGAATCTCTATAAAGATTCCAATGGCATTTTTACAGAAGTAGTAAAACAATCTTAAAATTTATAAGGAATCACAAAACATCCCAAATACCCAAAGTAATCCTGAAGACAAAGAATGGAGCATCACACTTCTTGATTTTAACCTATGTGCGCATGCGAAGTCATTTCAGTCATGTCTGACTCCGTGACCCTATGGACTGCAGCCCGCCAGGTTCCTCTGCCCTTGGGATTCACCAGGCAAGAATGTTGGAGTGGTTGCCATGCCCTCCTCCCGGGATTTTAAGCAATATATTAAAAAAAAAAAACCCTATGGTAACTGAAACAGCATGTCACTGGTTTAAAAGCAGACACAAAGACCAATGGAAAGGCATTGAGAGCCCAGAAATACACTCAAGCACATACAGTTATCTAATACTTGACAAAGGAGCCAAAAACACTCATTGACAATCCTCAAAGACAATCTCTTCAATAAAAGATGCTAGGAAAAGTGGATAGTCACATATAAAAGAGTAAAATTAGACTCCTATCTTACACCACTCACAAAAATGAACTCAAAATGGATTAAAGACTTAAATGTAGACCCAAAACCATAGAAATCCTAGAAGGGAAAAAAAAAGCTCCTTGCATGGATCTTGGCAAGGATATTTTTGGATATGACCTAAAACACAAGCAAAAAAATAAAAAATGGGACTACGTCAAACTAAAAATCTCCACTGCAAAGGAAACCATCAGCAAAATGTAAAGGTAACTTACATAATGGGAGAAAATATTTGCAAATCACATATCTGAGAAGGGATTGCAGGCCTGGTGGCTCAGACAGTAAAGAATCTGCCTGGGTTCTATCTCTGGGAAGATTCCCTGGAGACAGAAATGGCAACCCACTCCAGTATTCTTATCTGGAAAATATCATGGACAGAGGATCCTGGCAGGCTACAGTCGGGTTACAGTCATGGGGGTTGCAAAGAGTCAGATACGACTGAGCGACTAACACTTTCACTTCATCTGATAAGGGAGTATTTTCAAAATACATAAAGAAATCATACAGCTCAATAGCAAAAAAGGGGTAAAAACGCATCTGATTTAAAAATGGGTAGAGGAACTGAATAGACATTCTTCCAAAGAAAACATAAAAATGCCCAATAGTTACTTGTATATCGATTCAGCATTACTAATCATCAGGAAAATGCAAATCAAAACTACAATGAGGTATCACCTCATACCTGTTAGAGTGATTATCATCAAATAGACATGTGACCACAAGTGTTGACAAGGATGTGGATAAAAGCGATCCCTGGTGCACTGTTGGCAGGAATGTAAGTTGGTACAGCCACAATGGAAGACTGTACAGAGTTCTCAAAATGTTTTTAGAAAGAGCTACCGTATGATCCAGCAATCGTACTTCTGGGTATATATCCAAAGGAAATAAAAAGAGGATGTCAAAAAGATATCCGCACTTCCATACGCATCGAAGCATTATTCACAATAGCCAAGATATGGAAACATCCTAAATGGCAAAGACGATGTGCTATAGATAGGTAGGTAGGTAGCTAGATGCATAGGGATATGTATTATTCCTCCATGGGAAAGAAGGCAACTTTTCCATTTGCAATAATACAGATGGACCTTGGGGCATCATGTTAAGTGAAATAAGACAAATACTGGATAGGATCATATATATTTCATTTTTAAAATATTAAACTCACAGAAATGAGAGTAGAAAACCTGTTGCCGGAGCTGTGGGAAGGAGAAAATAGGGAGACTTTGGTAAAAGTCCACTACAAACCTTCAGCTGTAAGATGAATAAAGTCTGAAGATCTAGTAGAAATCATGACTTTTTTTTTAATGATGACTATAGTTGCTAGCACAGTATTATATAAGTGAAATTTGCTGAGAATTCAACTTAAATGTTGTCACACACACACACAAAATGGATAAATACATGAGCTAGTAGATGGAGGAATCCCTTCATAATGTATACATTTATCCAATCACCATGGTTTATGCTTTAAATATCTTACAATTTTACAAGTCGATTATACTTCAGTAAAGCAGAAAAAAATTTAAGTATGTATATCTTTTGATCTGGGCTTCCCAAGTGGCACTAGTGGTAAAGAATCTGCCTGCCAATGCAGGAGACATAAGAGATGTAGGTTTGATCCCTGGGTCGGGAAGATCCCCTGGATGAGGGCATGGCAACCCACTCCAGTATTCTTGCCTGGAGAATCCCATGGACAGAGGAGCCTGGTGGGCTACAGTCCATAGGGTTGCAAAGAACTGGACATGACTGAAGTGACAGCACGCACACATCTTTTGACCCAGCTGTAAAAACAGTATGTCATTTGTTTCATTATTATGTTATGATATCAGTATGTCCCTCACCTTAAAAAAATTATATTTCTATATGTTCATATATATATATATATATATATATATATATATATATACAATGCTAAAGCAAATTTTCTTTGGAAAATTTTAATCTGGAAGCAGACTTAACCTCTGATGTGGAGACTAATATTGCAGTAAAGATCAAAGGGGACTTTTACTTATCTGTATTGTTTGAATGTTTACAATGAGTGTATTAATGTTAATTTGTATAATTAGAGACAAAATAAAAGAAATTACAAATAACAGCCATTAAAAAACACTGCAGTGGTTTCTCATGTAACCAGGCTATCACTGCCACCTTTCAGGCTTCTGATAGCTCTGGTCTTCAGTAACTGAATAGCGTGGCAAGGTTATCTCAAGGTGGTGAAAGCTTCTCAGCAAGGATATGCTACATGAATTTAGGGGGCTGCCTTAGGTTTGTGATATGGCTTCCCAAGGAAAATCAAAGGCCCCAGACTTTGAGCTACTGAGAATTCCCCAGAAGCTCTGCACTAGCTTGACACTTTCCAGGAGGATGCAATTATAGAACTGTCAATTATAGAAAACTACGCTTTTCTAATCCCAATTAAGCTAAAAATAATGCATTGATCACTCTTCCTCTTTCCCCCTCCTGCTATGTCTTTAAGTCTATTCCCCAGTTACTAGGAGTCATTCCTGGGTCCCTCTGCCCCAGGAGTGCAACTTCCTGGCTGTGGCCCAATTAATCCACAGCTGAGTTGCTCTGAGGTAATAAGACCTGGGAGGCTTGTTAAATTCAGTGCTTAAGAATATGGGAGAAGCATCATTAAGAACTTCAGCTTATTAAACCTCTGGGCCAACAGCTGCAGCTAAGCAGAAAAAGCAGAGATGATTCCGTGTCCCTCAGAGGCACCTCAAGAAACTTTTTTAAACTTTTACCTAACTTTTTCCCAAGTGCATACCTTAGTTACTCACACACCCAAGGTACCTTAACTTTCACCACCACCATTGCCCTGTTATTTTCATCACACATTACATCATCATCATAACTTCATCACCTCATTAGTATTCTCCTTATCATTTTCACCATTACCCAAAAATATCATCCTTTCTTTATCGCACTATCATTTACCATATGCCACAACTAAAAATCCCACATGCTGCAACTAAAGAGCCTGAGTGCCAAAACTGAGACCTGGTGCAGTCAAATAAACAAATATTAAGTGTTTTAAAAAAGCAGTGTATACTTTCATATATTCACCTGATAATCTATTCTCCACACTGCAACTAGAATGACCCATTCTAGTGAAATGTGTTTTAGAACACCATCCTTTTTTTTAAAAAATAAAGAACAAAGCTCTAAGGTGGCCTCCAAAGCCTGTGATTTGACTCCGTTAATTCTCCACATGCGTCTCCTTTGCTTTCTGCCTAACTGACCTTTCTGTTCCTTGTACATGCCATGCTCCTTCTGACTGTAGGAACTTGTTGTATTATTCCCTCCTCCCATTAATTTCCTCTACATACTAAGTCACTTCAGTCGTGTCTGATTCTTTGTGACTCAGACATGACTGAAGTGACTTAGCAGCAGCAGACTGTAGCCCACCAGGCTCCTCTGTCCACTAGACTCTCCAGGCAAGAATACTGGAATGGGTTGCCATGACCCTCTCCAGGGGATTTTCCTGACCCAGTTAACTCCTAATATAGGATCTCACACTTCACTTCCACAAGGAAAGCTTCCCAGACCCAACTAGACTAAATGTACCTATTACATGCCCTTGTAGCACCATGCATCTTTTCAGTTTAGTACATCTAACAATTGGGGTTTATATTTATTTGTATAACTCTTTTATTCTGTCTGCCTTTCCCTCAGAGCATAATATTCACAAGGGCAGAAACCAAAGTACCAAGTCAAGTTTCAAAGCATTATACAAACAGGCAGAATGTACACATTCCCTCACATTTATCCTCTCTTTTGCTCTTGAGTGACATCTAATGTCAATGTCAAGTTTATCCTATTCACTGAGATTTTCTTATTGTTGTTTCAATGACCATAGCTTTCATTCTGGTGTTAAGAGAGTGGCGTGCCATCTAAAGTTTATCCTATCCATTGAGTCTTTTGTTTCAATGACAGTGTCATGCATTCTTGATTATTTTTTCTGTCATCTGCTCTTTAGTATCTTATTTTTTTTTAGAGTTTCAAGTCCTTATTTTATGACTTTAATTACAAGTTTCTTGTGAAGTATGTATAAATATTCTCTTTGTTGTATCTGCTGACTATCGCTCACATGACTTGCTTGCTCATGTGTCTTGTAATTTTGGATTGTTAACTCATCTTCAGAGGAATTTTCCAATTGGGAGAACTTGTGGCCTGAGTTATAGACCACACTACAGTGGCCTGTAGTGTTCCTACAGAGTGAAAAGCTTTGCAGCTTCCTAATACCGTGGAGGTAATATTGACCTGTTACTAATGTAATTATTGGCTATAGGTTTCTACATAATGTAGTTTAAATTCTGGACTCAAAACCAGTGCAAGAGGTAGACATGGGATTTTAATATCTCAAGAGAAACTTTTTAATACTAAGATCCAAGTCAGACACCTTATCAATTCCTTGTGATGTAAATAGATTTTTAGTTCCACCCAGGTAGGCATTACCAAGCCCCTAGTACTTCTCAAAATTCACTCTTCCACCACCCACTCCATTCTAGACAGCCATACTAACACCTAAAGTATTTACATTTCTTTATTTTTTGCATCTGGATATTTCCTTTCCATATCCCATGGTGTGATGATTGTGGTATAGTTTATTTAAATCCTTATTTATAATTATATATGCTGTTTTCCATTTGTTTACTCTAATAAGTAAACATTCTCAACATGAACATTCTCATGGGTATTGTTTTTTGTGGATATTGTTTAGCTTATGCTTGAAGTCAGACTATTAATTTAGTACCAATATTCCAGGTTGTATAAAAATTTTTTCCAGTAACATTCAGCAACACAAGGAAGTCAAATAGTTGGAATCACTCAGGTAGGGGTACCCCATTCAAGAAAATGCAATAAAAAGATATTCTGGCATGAGAGCTTAGAACTAGGGTAAGAAAGTCATTGACATTTTGAATGATAGATTCTGAAGTGGGTAAAGAAAGAAATAAAATCAGGGAAATCAGTGTTCGCAGATTAAAACAAAGTAAGAATCAGTGAATCAGAGGCCCCAGGGAATTGGAAAAATGGAATGATTACAATGTAAGAGCAGGAAGTAGTGGTCAGAGAATACAAGGTCCAAACAAGTAATTTCAAAAGTGGGATAACTTTTTACTTTTTAAAAAAATATATTTATTTATTGTTGGCTGTGTTGGGTCTTCGCTGAAACATGGGGGACCTTTGTTGAGCAGGTGTCGGGCTTTTCTCTTGTTGTGGCGACCAGGCTCCGGAGCGCGTGGCCTCCGTGTTGCGGCACACCTCCTCAGTAGCCGCAGGATCCAGAGCACGTGGCCTCCGTGTTGTGGCGCACCTCCTCAGTAGCCACAGGCTCACCTCCTCAGTAGCCACAGGCTCCAGAGCGCGTGGCCTCCGTGTTGCAGCGCACCTCCTCAGTAGCCGCAGGCTCCAGAGCGCGTGGCCTCCGTGTTGCGGCGCACCTCCTCAGTAGTCGCAGCGACCAGGCTTAGTTGTCCTGCAGCATGTGGGATCGCAGCTCCCTGACCAGGAACTCATGTCCCCTGCATTGGAAGGTGGATTCTTAACCACTGGACCACCAGGAAAGTCCCCAGATAATTCCTGAGTAACGGAAAAGATCAGGTATGACCACGGGTGGCTGAAAGAAGAGTGTTGGTTATGAACTTTAGTGATAAAGAAATAGAAAATAGAGGCCAGAGCTTTGAGTGGGGTCATCTACAAGACACTAGAGTCCTTAAGGACGATGGACTCAACACTGACTTTACAACAAGTATAAAATTTTCATAGAAAAAGAGTATCCAGGAGATCTGAAGGTGAAAGTACCAAGGAAATGCTGGTGGGTAGCACCAGTTTCTAAAGAGCAAGGGCTTTTCTAATTGGAAGAGAAGAATAATGGTTTACAAGGAGTCAAAAGGAGCAAGGAGAACACACCTCATTCCCACCCTGAAGCATCTTAAGAGTTTGAGAGAATGAGCCATCTCTACTTAAGAGATATAAAAGGGAAACAATATCCTCAAGGGAGATCCAGGTGATGGTTAAAGCTGGCAGATGCAAACAATGAAGAAACAGTCTTAGGAAATAGGGAAGTTTCCCAGTCCTGCAGCTAGATTTCCAGAGAGGACAAAGAAAAGTTGTGTGAAATGTGGGAGGCAAGGATTTTGGGTCAGAGAGAACAATCAGAATATAATGTTATAAAAGAGAATGAATAGGTGGCCAAATGGAATTATGATCTGGACAGTGGTCAGAGAAACCAGAACTGCTAAGCAGAGAGAACTGCTAAACCAGACAGATGAAAATGGGAGTTGCAGTAGCCTCCTCAATCACCTGACATGGAGTTAGGTGCCTTGGGTAGTGAAGAGGAAAGTCCAAACCTAGTCATTAGGCACTCAGGACTGGGCAGTCATCCTGTCAGCTTTGACCTTGTGTCTCTGATTCCATAAGAGGGTCAGGCAGAACACCAAAGGACCACAAAGACCAAGAAGAAAGCTATATTGGAAAGTTCTGCTTGAAAGCACCTCTACAAGATTCTGTCCTGAAACATGGGACGCGGTCATGCTGACTGTTAGTGTTCTGTGTCATTTTGTGTTCCCTCCTGCATGCCCCCTACTTCCTGACGTTTGACCCATATTCTAGTTTATACCTGCTTTGTCACCTTACTGTGATTACCTCATCTTCATGGAGTGATGTAAATGATGTGAAAAGGCTTTGTAAAATGTAGCAAGTTAAATACATGGGGGCACTGACTTCTCCCCCACTCTGACCATTTCTGCTTTAGATCCATTCTCCTAGGTCCCAACTCCCAGCTCTATCCTAGCCCTTGGATCAATCTCTGCCTACTGAGGAGCAAAACTGTATGCTATCCCGAGAAATAGGGGCTACTATTACAACTCCATTTATCCTCTTGGCCATTTCCCATAACCACTCTTCAACCTAGAAACTGAGACCATTGCTCTGGTTGGTGGACTCTTCTTATTGGCTCCAAAGGGAGGAGTATGTACGCTTCATAACGGGCATTCCAACATGGGGTGGTGCCAGTGGTAGTGTATCAGATAGGTTCTGGAGCAGGTATGAGCTTCTGCCAGTTTATTTTCACAAGATGAGTAATGAAATATGCCATTTGAAAAAAATGACAAGAAAGCTACCTCCAATTTCCCCACCTCACCCCTAGCTTCCACCTCCTCTTTCTGTTCCTTCTTGCTCTCGTTATCCAAAGCTCCTCCCTCCCCTGTCTCCTCAGTCTTTTAGCCCTCAGCCTACTCTGCAGCCCCACCCACCTCCTTCACACTTCAGGCCTGCCCGTTTCCCCCCTCTGACTAGTGTCACCCCTTCCTGCCACCCTACCTTGGTGACATCCGCGTGCAGTTCTTTCCCTGTCTCTTCCGTGTCAACTACTCACCACCCTGCTCGTCTTGCTCCCCTTCCCTGTTACTCCTTTATCTGTTCCCCTACTCCCCTGAATGCCCCTTCTTTTAGTACCTTGGACTCTGGTCCTCACCAACACTCCAGCCAATCCCAACCAGACCTGCTGATTCACAGATCTTATTCTGGAGAGGTGATTTCTCTACTATGGGGACAGACTGGGTACAGTTCAGAATTGCCGGTATTGTGAATTCCCAGAAGGCTTACCTGGTGAACACAGTGAACTCAAGATGATGGCCAAACAGTATTCAGCTTGAAAGTAAGTTCAGTTCTTTGCAGGAGTCCTTTTCTACGATGATGTTTTTAGCCATGAGCAGACTCTGGTTATCTTACTATTATCTGTGTTTTGCCTTCATCATAATTTTATCAATCCTCTTCAGATACCAATAAAAATCCTAACAAAAACAGACTGGTTCCAAATTGGGAAAGGAGTACTTCAAGAGTGTATATTGTCACCCTGCTTATTTAACTTATATTCAGAGTACATCATGCTAAATTCCAGGTAGGATGAAGCACAAACTGGAATCAAGATTGCCGGGAGAAATATCAATAACCTCAGATACACAGATGATACCACCCTTATGGCAGAAAGTGAAGAAGAACTAAAGAGTCTCTTGATGAAAGTGAAAGAGGAGAGTGAAAAGCTGACTTAAAACTCAACATTCAGAAAACTAAGATTATGGCATCCGGTCCTATCACTCCATAGCAAATAGGTGAGGAAACAATGGAAACAGTGACAGACTTTATTTTTTGGGCTCTAAAATCACTGCAGATGGTGACTGCAGCCATGAAATTAAAAGACGCTTGCTCCTTGGAAGAAAAGCTATGACCAACCTAGACAGCATATTAAAAAACAGAGATATTACTTTGCCAACAAAGGTCCACCTAGTCAAAGCTCTGGTTTTTCCAGTAGTCACATACGGATGTGAGAGTTGGACTGTAAAGAAAGCTGAGTGCCGAAGAACTGATGATTCTGAACTGTGGTGTTGTAGAAGACTCTTGAGAGCCCCTTGGACTGCAAGGAGATCAAACCGGTCAATACTAAAGAAAATCAACCCTGAATATTCATTGGAAAAGCTAATGCTGAAGCTGAAACTCCAATCCTTTGGCCACCTGATGTGAAGAGCTGACTCACTGGAAAAAAAACTCTGATGCTGGGAAAGATTGAAGGCAGGAGAAGGTGATGGGGTGGTTAGATGGCATCACCGACTCTATGGACATGAGTTTGAGCAAGCTCTGGGAGTTGGTGATGAACAGGGAAGCCTGGCATGCTGCAGCCCATGGGGTCGCAAAAAGTCAGACACGACTGAGCGACTGAACTGAACTGAAGACCTCAGGAGGCTGTTAGACTCTTGCTAGAAAAAGGGACCCAGGCATGAATCACAGTGACAAGTAACAGAGGTTCTTCTCCAATTCAGCCAGGTACGATGAAATCTGTTTGCATTTCAACATGATATAAAGGTTTATATAATGGTATAAGCAGAAGAAAATCACAGTGCCATCTGGTTGGAAATCCAGTGAGCCAACAAACATTTACCAAAAGCCTGCATCTGTACATACTGTGCCAGGTACTGGTAATTCATAGATGGCCAGGTACATTTCTTGTTCTCAAGTAACTTAGTTCTATAAAATAAGTTCAGTATTCTAGAACTACAGAGTTGAGGTTGAGCATGGCACGAAGAAAAACTGGACTAGGGGCTATAGAGTCCAGAAAGGTTTCTGAAAGAAGATTACATGTGAGCTCATTATAAACATTAGGTGATTGTTCCCCAGACAGACAACAGGGAAAAGAGCCTTCCAGGCCAAGGAGATGGAGCAGCAGGAGCTAAAGCAAGGATCATGATGTTGCTTGCTGGGCTCAGGAAACTGCAGACATGTTCACCCATCTGTCATGTTCGGCACTGTGTCTCCAAACCTAAACTCACTGGGAACACACTGTTCTGGATGGAGGGATGGATGGGTGGATAGATGGAGTGTACATAGAGGGGGAAGTGGCTCTGGAGTCAGCATTTAGGTGCTTCCTAAAACCAGGGGTGGCTCCTTTCTTTCTGCTAGGGCTACTTTTAGGTTTTTTTTTTTTAATATAAACTGTATTAAACAAGGTATCTAGAGGAGTAAAATTCATAGAAAAAGTAAAATGGTGGCCCCCAAGGGCTAAGGGGAGGAGGCAGTGGGGATAATGGATATAAAAACTCTCTGGAGATGAGTTTCACACTGTGTGACTATACCTCACACTGCTGAACGACAATACTTAAAAGTGGTTCGGATGGCAAATTCTATGTGTATTTTACCACAACTTTAAAAATTTAAATAAATAAACTGTAAAGTTCCTAAGTTACCTTTAGGGTTAAGAAAGGGTTATCCTGTCTATATTATTTATCATATGGGTGATACAGGAAGGAATGTCTTTAATGCATGGGAAACCTCTCCACGTTTCTGAGATGAACATGGAGGGTCTCAATTTTGGGCATCTGCTTTAATGTGGAGAGGTTTCTTACTCCTTCCAAAATATTTTTTAGGAAATGACTAGTCAAGGTGAGGCTGAATCCTAAGCCCATTACCTTGATGAAGTCGGTCACTTTATCAGTCAGTTCAGTCGCTTATTTGTGCCCAGCTGTTTGCAACCCCATGGACTGCAGCACGCCAGGCTTCCTTGTCCATCGTCAACTCCCGGAGCTTCCTCAAACTCAAGTCCATTGGGTCAGTGATGCCATCCAACCATCTCGTCCTCTGTCATCCCCTTCTCCTCCTGCCTTCAATCTTTCCCAGCATCCGGGTTTTTTCCAGTGAGTCAGTTCCTCGCATCAGGTGGCCAAAAGACTGGAGTTTCAGCTTCAGAATCAGTCCTTCCAATGAATATTCAGGACTGATTCCTCTAGGATTGACTGGTCACTTCATGGCGAGTCTGTTTTCTGGAAGCTTCGGGCAGCGGTTCTGTAACCAAGCTAGATACGTCCTGAGAAGCTGCGGGAGGTGGGTTGAGCGCCTCAAGAGGGCGCAGTGCGCCTGCTAAGATTTGGGGGTGGGGCATGGGCGAGCAGGAGCGAGGTCTAAGGGAGGACGGTGAGCGAGGACCGGTTGCCTGGAGACGGCTTGGGACTCTGTTGCCTGGAGACAGCCTTTGGCCTGGCACCCGGTGAGCGTCTGCGGGGAGGTGACGGGGCGCTGCACTGATCGGACACAGCAGAGCCAAGGCCATGGCTGGACACCAGAAGGAGAAAGCGATCGCAGATGAGGTCCACCAGAACCAGATCCTGCGGGAACTGTACCTCAAAGAGCTACGAACCCAGAAACTCTACACGCAGTACCACGTGAATCCACTCCGCAAGGGTGAGGGGCGCTACCGGATGGAGGAAGGGAAAGAGGGCGCCCCGCGGGAAGGAGCCGGCAGGGGTGCGGGGCAGGGGTACGGGGTGGAGCCCAGTAGCTGACGCCTCCTCTGACCTCGCCCCTAATCTCAGCGTTTCAGAACTATGACTTTGGGGTTGGGGAGGGGTCTCATTCCCCATCACATCAAACAGATGTATTAAAATGCATCCACAACCTGATTAAATAATATTGTATTGTAACAAATTTAAAAGGTTCTTTATAAATTTGCTTTTGAAATATTTTGCAGGGTTTTGTGTTTTGTTTTGCATGTGTTTTGGTTTGTTGTTAATAAGTTAAAGGATTTCTTTCCGTCTTCTTATATTGTCTGAAGTCCTTCAGAAAATTTAAGGGGCGCAGACTCAAGGCCCAATGTGCCCCCTGATTAAATGGCCCCACCCCAACTCTTCTCACTTTGCACATTCCTGGGCCAGTTTCATCTGGTCCTGTAACATCAGCTCCCTCTAAAGGCCACTGAGTCTCAAATGGAGACCTAGACCCACGTCCACAACCACCTCCCAGCTCCGTTTCCCTGGTTCATCCCTCACCTCTCTCCCACCTATGGCTACTCCAGAAGATCTTGTTTTAAGCACAAGGCACCACAGCCATTCTCCCTCCCTAGTTAGAAGCCTGGGAGTCACCCTCAGTCTCTCTCACTCCATACAGCTGAGTAGGCGCTGTACTGTTTCTTTCCTTAGCGTTTCTCTCACAGGATGGTTCCCACTGGTTCTCCCTGCCTAAGTGGGAGATGCCATCACGCAAGACTGCCAATCCTCACTTAGCTCGGCCCTCTCTCCATCTGGCCTCCGAAGACTCAGCAGGGCCCTCCCCTCTCCTGCCTGCATTGATCTGATGCTCTCCTAACTCTCTTTCTCCTTCCAGGCCCAACCCTCCAACTCTCCCCTACATCAGGGCTGGCAAGAGTTTGCTAAAGGGGATTAGATCATCCAGTCTCAGAGGCCCCACAGCTTCTGAGCTGAGGTTTAGCCTGATCAGAACGGAAGGCCCCTGTGGATCTGGTTCTGCTGCCCACCCAGCTTCATCCCAACTCCCCTTTACCTGCACCCTGTTCCTTTAATAAACATTTTAGTGTCTATTTTGCAGCAGCCATGGGCTCTTTTCTGCCCCATCATATCTGAATGCATGGGTTTCCTAAATAACCATGCTACTCCCCGCCTCTTCACTTTTTCTTCTTTCTGAATTCTTCTCCAGCCCTTGTTTGTCATTCAGTCATGTCCGACTCTTTGCAACACCAGGCTTCCCTGTCCTTCACCAACTCCCAGAGCTTGCTCAAATTCATGTCCATGAGTCAGGGATGCCATCCAACGACCTTATCCTCTGTCATCCCCTTCTCCTCCTGCCTTCAATCTTTCCTAGCATCAGGGTCTTTTCCCATTGGAAAAGACCCCCCAGTCCTGGACCTGATTAACTGTAGTCCACTGCAGCCCAGCTGTGTAGAAGAAATGGATTGTCATTATTTTAAATTAAAATTTGCATATAGTTAAGGTATACCACGTGACATTTAAATATACATTTATACAGTGAAATAATTAGGACAGTCATTTATTTAAGCATAACCACCTCCTCACATACTTACCTTTGAGGGTTGGGGGTGGGGGATGAGAGTACAGAAAATGTATATCTTCATTTTGCTTATGATAACCTGGTTTTCCTCTGGAGCCCCCAACTACTAATTTCAAGAAAATCACTTAACATCCAATTCTGTTTAAACTTGGCCTATTTCAACAATTTTCATAATCCCTTCCAGCAGTGTCCAGGTTTCCTAGGAAAAGTGCTTGGTCTCTCAGCTCACAATCATTGGGCACATGATTAATATGATCCATTGGGATTAAGTGAGGAAATATTAGAATTTGTACCTATCATTATACTTATGTATAAACAAAGAAATGATGCTTTGTTAATGTATGACAACAGGGCATAGAGACTGTATCAATATACACATGTGGAAGTTTTTGGTTTTTTTACTGGTAGGAGATTGGGATAAAACCTGTGGAGACCACTGGTTCCTTCTGGCCTCTACTCACTTACTACTCCCATTCACCTAGCTCCCTGCACCAGAATTACTCTGCTTCTCAATATTTCTCTAACTCACCAAGCTCACTCTTGGATCTTCCCCATGTATCTCACACAGCAAGTTTATTCAGGTCTCTGCTCTTCTGTCTGCCTTTGGAGACACATCACCCACACTGTGGCCCACCATCAACATGGGTTTATCCATATAATGTGCTTTATGTGGTTGTGCATCTTACTTATATTTGCCTGATATTATATATCTGTTTATTGAGTGTCACCACAAGTAGAGTGAAAGCTCAGGGAGAACAGGGATCTTCTCTGTCTTGTTCACAGCCCTACCTCCACTGCATCAGTAATTATGAACTGAATAGAAGTCTATGGAGCCTCTACCTGGTACCACATGGCATGCCGGGTATATATCACTATCTCTGGCTGCCTGATACATCTGTATCTCCATAGACCAGTCTGTCCAAAAGAACATTCCAAAATAATGGAAATGTTCTCTGTCTGTGCTGCCCTGAATGGCAGCCAGCAGCCATATGTGGCTGTTGATCACTTGAAATGTGGCTGTGGGACTGATTTTCAATTGTATTAAATTTAAATTACTCAAATTCAAGTTGCCACACAAGGCTGGTGGCCATCATCAGGACAGTGCCTCTCAGATTGTGAGGTCCTTGAAGATCCTATGCCCTAGTGCCCAGCATGATATCTGACACTGGACAGACACTCAAAAAATGCTAAATGGGTATCCAGCATAGGGAGGGTCTTAGAAAGGCCAGGGAGAAATTTTTTTAACTTGAACCTATGATGCTGTTTTTCTCTAGTTCACACAATCACCAGAAAGCCCATGTCTTGGCATGATAACCTGGAAGAACCTGCAGACGGTAAGTCCAGGATTTGAGAATGACATTGAGGCAGAGACAGGCAGCTGGCTGGGACTCTTGGGGCAGTGGTTCCTTAGGGCAGGCCTCAGTCCTCTGTTTGATCATCTGAAAGCTGAACTCATACTGACAAAACTCACGAGAAACCAACATTTTCAAAACGGCCAGTTTATTAATTGTCAAGCCAAAAAACATGTTCCTCATGGCCCTAACATTGCGTTTGTTCATCCATCCAATACTTAGCTGATAACAAGCACAGGTTCTGGAGTTCTACTAACTGAGTTCAAATCCTGGTTCTGCCATTCACTAACTGTGTGACTTTGGGCAAGTTTTTTTTAACATTCCTGAACCTCTCTCTTAGAGGTGTTGTGAGAATTAAACAATGTATTGCAAGTGTTTAAAACAGTATCTAGGGCCCCGCGCTACCCAGACTCGCAAACAGTCAAGATGACTAAAGGTGATCCCAAGAAATCAAAGGGCAAAATGACTGCTTATGCCTTCTTTGTGCAGACAGGCAGAGAGGAACATAAGAAGAAAAACCCAGAGGTTCCTGTCAATTTTGCTGAATTTTCCAAGAAATGCTCTGAGAGGTGGAAGGCTGTGTCTGGGAAAGAGAAGTCTAAATTCGATGAAATGGCAGAGGTGGATAAAGTGCGCTGTAATCGGTAAATGAAGGATTACGGACCAGCTAAGGGAGGCAAGAAGATGGACACTAATGCCTTCAAGAGACCACCATCTGGATTTTTCCTATTCTGCTCTGAATTCTGCCCCAAGATCAAGTCTATAAACCCTGGCATCTTTATTGGAGACGTGGCAAGGACGCTAGGTGAGATGTGGAATAACTTAAGTGACAGGGAGAAGCAGCCATACATCAACAAGGCAGCAAAGCTGGAGGAGAAGTATGAGAAGGATGTCACAGACTATGTCTAAATGGAAGTTGATGGCGCCAAAAGTCCTGATAAAGTTGCCCGGAGAAAAAGTAGAAGAGGAAGACAAGAGGAGGAGAAGGAAGAAGGGGAGGAGGAGGAGGAGGATGAATTTAAAAAGCTGTTGATCTGTCTCCCTGTGAATACCTTAGAGTAGGGAGCGTTATGATTGACACACCTCTCATCCAAGATGTGTCTGTTGCCCTCATTAGGTTTAACTACCCGATTGGATCATGATCATATCATAGTCTCTCCAAGTGCTCTAGCACTTGTCAGTGTTTACAGGAAGTGGCCATGGGTGTCTGGAGCACCCGGAAACTGTATCAAAGTTGTACATATTTCCAAACATTTTTAAAACGAAAAGGCTCTCGTGTCCTCCTCACTCTGTGCATTTGGCTGCTGGTGTGACAAGGCTTACAGATGTTTCTGGCACTTTTTTTTTTTTAATCTGTAAGGTGGTGTGTTAATTCTATGGTCATTGGCTAGAAATCCCAAGTTTTCAACTGTACATATCTATAGTTTGTTAAAAAGAGCAAAGCAACCGAGGTACACTCTTGACGCTCCTTGATTGGTTTGGAGACTGTAGGGGCGATGCCTTCTGGAGGGGCCGTAGCTCAGGGCGTGCACTGTGGGGCTGGACCTGTGAGCACTGCAGTGGGCATCCATTTAGCTTCAGGTTGTCTTGTTTTGTATATAGTGACATAGCCTCCTGCTGCCATCCTTAGCTGTGGAAAAGGAGGTGGGGTCAGCTGACATGAGAAGTGTTTTGGATCCTTTTTAGTTGAAGTGCGGTAGTTTTAAACTGTTGTTTATTTTTTAAACAAACCATAAAACACTTCATTGTCAGCAAAGCCAAGAGCCACAGCACCAGTGAAAGTTCAAGAACCTTATATACTAAACACGATCTGCAATGTTCTGTGTTTTTTGGGTTTTTTTTTTTCTTTTTTTGTATGTTTGGAAAGCTGAAATGTTTTTGAAGTTAAATAAACTATTACATTTTTTAAAAAGTATCTGGTACGTGGTGATCGGGACATGTTATTAATAATATTTTCATTATTACCCTGTGATAGTCACTAGAACACCATAGGCAAAGAGACAGACATGTAAATACCCAGGTAAACAGCTAGATTGGGATCGCAGCAGCAGAGGAAATAGGTGCCCACCTCAGACAGTGAAGTTCTGGAAAGCCCTCCTGGAGAAGGTGAGGTGGAGTATGTTAGTTGTAGAGGAATGTGGAAGGACACTCTGGTCACATGGGAAAGCACAGAAATGAGACACCAGCATGGCCAAGACCTGTGAGTAGTTCGGCATGGCGGTGACAATACGGGTAAGTGGGGCCACATTTAAGAATGAGGGAAGAAGATACTCGATAGGAAGCCTAACTCTTCTGACAAGCTTTCCTCCTTCCCCTCTCCCTTCTTAGGGTGGAGCTTGATAGAGGAAGGATGTGTGATTTTTTGTAGGAGAGGGGTTGGGAAGTGGGGGTGGGCAGGAGGAGTGAGGATTTCATGGCATCGTGGAGACAGACAAGTAAATAGACTGAAAGAGAACAAGGAAGTTAGATTGCCATCTGTAGTGGAGACACCAGCCTGGCTAGAGCAAAGGATAGCAGCTGGGGACTTGTAGCAATAAGGGAAAAAGCCAGGTGGTAAGGAGTTCATTACAAGCCACCTTGTATTCAGGATAAGACCGGCCCACTGCCAAGGCCTTTATTTTTTATTTCCATTCTCGAACATCTTGCTGACGTAGATATCTTCCTCCCATTTTACAGGTGAGCAAAGTGAGGCCCAGAGAAGGTAAACCACCTGTCAAGCTAGTAGTAGAAGGGCCATGAATGTCTAACTACAAGCCAGCTTCTTCCCCTTGTCAGACTACCTCCCTCAAACTGAGACTGGATAGGGTAGATTGAAAATGAAATCTACTTAAGTCCTTAAGGTGTAGAGTTAGAAACATACCTGGCGTTGAGAACCATGCTGATTTCAATCCAGAAGGATCTGACCTCACTTCTTATAGTCCAGCTCCTCACTGTCTCTTCTGCAGCTTCATTGCCCAAACTTGCTCATGCCCCAGGGCCTTTTTCTTGCTGCCTATGATGTGCTGCTCCTCTGCCTCTCTCAGAGCTAGCACCAGCAAGGCATCCAGAGAGGCCTCCCCTTGTCATTCTAAGTAGCCATCCCTGCCTCCCTCTGCCCCCTGGCCTACTCCCTTCTTCACAGTGTGCATCACTGCCTGCCTCTATGCAGTTTGCTTTTCTTTTTCTTTTTAACTTTCCATTTTATGTTGGAGTATAACCAATTAATAATGTGACAGTTTCAGGTGCACAGCAGAGCAACTCAGCCAAACATATACATGTATCCAGTATCCCCCAAACTCCCCTCCCATCCAGGCTGCCACCTGACATTGAGCAGAGTTCCCTGCGCTATACAGTAGGTCCTTGTTGGTTACCCACTTTAAGTACAGCAGTGAGTACATGTCGGGCTTGTTCTTATACTTGTATATTGTGTCCCCTCACCCCTCACCCAGGCTACATTACCAGGAGACCAGGAACCATGTCTATCTTACTCTGCTCTGCCTCCAGGGCCCAAACAGTGCCTGGCAGGGAGTTGTTCTCAAACAGATGTTTGTTGAGAGATGCATGGAAGAACCAGACGCCTGTGTCTTGAAGTCTAGGCAAGCTTCTGAGGCTGGTGCTCTGCCTGTCAGGAGGATGTGCCAGAGTCAAGGGCACAGCATCTCTTGTTGGTCCCCAAACCTGACTCCTTTGTAACCCCTGCCTCATCTCCCAGCCAGGTTTCTAAATCTTATCCACCACGCTGCCCAGGGACCGAGAAAGAAATACCCAGAGACACAGACTGAAGGTCAAGAGATTGGATGGGATTCTGAGCCTTTGGTAAGTGGGTCTCCTTCACTTGGAAGGTCAGAAGTAATCCAGCGGTGGTTAAGGAAACAGAGTATGGAGCCAGCTGCCTGGACTTGAACTCTGGCTACCACATACTAGCTGTGTGACCCTGGGAAGTGACTAAGCTCTTTTGTGACTAAGCTTTCTCCTAGTGCAATGGAGATAATCCAGCATGTTTCTCATAAAATTGTTCCGAGGATTAGAGGAGACAGTGCTTAGAACACAGTGCCTGGTGCAAAGTGAATACTGCTAAGTGTGGATTAAACAAAGCTTGCTGATGACAGATGGCCTGAGTTTGCTCTCCCAGGTGTAAGTAGAGTGGTCTCGGGCATGTCACCTACATCTCTAAATTCTGTCCCCTTCTCTGGAAAATGTGAATGCGAGTAACATATTTGTATCATTGATTGGAAAAGCACCACTCAGTGCAAGGAGCCTGGGAAATGCAGTCTTCAGCGTCAGTTCAGTTCAGTTCAGTCGCTCAGTCGTGTCTGACTCTTTGCGACCCCATGAACTGCAGCACGCCAGGCCTCCCTGTCCATCACAAACTCCCGGAGTCCACCCAAACCCATGTCCATCAAGTTAGTGGTGCCATCCAATAGCTCATCCTCTGTCATCCCCTTCTCCTCCTGCCCCCAATCTTTCCCAGCATCAGGGTCTTTTCCAATGAGTCAGCTCTTCGCATCAGGTGGCCAAAGTATTGGAGTTTCACCTTCAACATCAGTCCTTCCAATGAACACCCAGGACTGATCTCCTTTAGGATGGACTGGTTGGATCTCCTTGCAGTCCAAGGGACTCTCAGGAATCTTCTCCAACACCACAGTTCAAAAGCATCAATTATTCGGCACTCAGCTTTCTTTATAGTCCAACTCTCACATCCATACACGACTACTGGAAAAACCATAGCCTTGACTAGATGGACCTTTGCTGGCAAAGTATGATCTCCCTAAATGATATAGGGCTTCTGTTCCTAAGGAAGAAACACAGGATTTTGAACAGACTTGAAGAACTTGAAGAACTTCCTGTTGCACTTGTCTTTCAATTCTGATTTTGTCATCTTCACTTCACAAACAGGGTTTAGCAAGAAAAAGCACCAGGGGGCACACATCAGGAGACTAGAACCTGAGTCAAGTCCAGGTCCCTACAAGACAAGGTCTTCCCCCTTCCCCACAGGCTTCTTTCTGACATCTGCCTCCTCCTCTCTAGGTCAACCCGCAACGTGATGACCGCAGGCTGAACCATTTCAGGGTCTACAATGACATCACTCTGTACAAGGCTAAAATGTGGAGCTTGGGAGAAGACGATCGCCACAAGTAATATTCCCACAGCAGTGGCAATCCTTGTCATTAATGCCCAAAGTGTGTGCTGCCCAGGTAAATAAAGACACTTTTAAGCCTTGGTCTGACTGTTTCTGTGTCCAGAGTCTCACATTTCTCCCTTCTGCCCAAGTTCACCAGTCCACATCCTTAATCTTATAAACCAGGGAGAGAATTCCAGTTAAAGACGGCAAACTAAGTGTATACAACATCTCCTCTGCCTTCTCAGTTCAGTTCAGTTCAGTTGCTGTCATGTCGAACTCCTTGCAACCCCATGAATCGCAGCACGCCAGGCCTCCCTGTCCATCACCAACTCCCGGAGTCCACCCAAACCCATGTCCATCGAGTTAGTGATGCCATCCAACCATCTCATCCTCTGTCATCCCCTGCTCCTCCTGCCCCCAATCTTTCCCAGCATCAGAGTCTTCCAGTGAGTCAACTTGTCGCATGAGGTGGCCAAAGTATTGGAGTTTCAGCTTCAGCATCAGTCCTTCCAATGAACACCCAGGACTGATCTCCTTTAGGATGGACTGGTTGGGTCTCCTCGCAGTCCAAGGGACTCTCAAGAGTCTTCTCCAGCACCACAGTTCAAAAGCATCAATTCTTTGGCGCTCAGCTTTCTTTATAGTCCAACTCTCACAGCCATACATGACCACTGGAAAAACCGTAGCCTTGAGTAGACAGACTTTTGTTGGCAAAGTAATATCTCTGGTTTTTAATATGCTATCTAGGTTGGTCATAACTTTCCTTCCAAGGAGTAAGCATCTTTTAATTTCATGGCTGCAATCACTTCTGCCTTCTAGACCCCGATAAAGGACAATAAATTGATTTTTTAAAAGATAAATGAGAAACATTAGCAATGAAGAAAACTGAAGCCAGTGCTTAGAAGATGGAAAGCTGGTGGAAAAGGGTGGAGGAAACCACAAAATGCCAGCTGAGTGGGACACCTTTGGGCACAGAGTCCTGTCCCCCCAGATCTCTGGAGAGGGGTCAGGATTCTGGAGAGAATGGGTGTGAGGCAGGGAACTGAAGGAGGGAGGGAGTCTGCTGGGAGTCCCGTCGCACACCCCAGCGCCAGATGCTTAACAGCTCCCACACTGGAGGTTTACTCTTGGAGAAATGGGCAAAAGCCAGGGCTCAGAGACACTAAGACGTGGGCTAGGAGTAGGTATGAGCCTGAAAACAATCAATGAACATCTGTGAAAGGAGGGATGAACCCCTCACCCACTAGGCTGCATTTTTACCCTCGGTTTGAAGCTAGTGGGCTCCTTTTTGGGAAAATGAGCCAGCTTTAAAAAACTGACCCCCAAAGACCCCCACATGGTACCATTTGAAGGTTCTGGGAAGAAAGAACCAGGGACCATCCAAGCAACTGAACACACAGAGGTGCTGGGAGAGTCACTCACCCAAGGAGTGCATGGACATTCTGTGCACACCTCAGCACTTCGCCGACACCTGCCCAATACCTTGCTCTCTGTGTATCTTCCATCTGGCTGTTCCTGACTTATACCTTGAAGAGTGAAGCCATATACTGAGGTCACTCCTGCTTTTGGAATTGCCAAGAATGAATAGAAGCTGCAATCCTGAGTGGCCCCACCCTGACGGACATTTTCACGCAAGTTTGGGCCAGATCAATTATTAGTGACTACGTGGGGATCTAGAAGTGTGCCAGTATCTCATGACTGTTACAGTGCATCTGCTGTAAGGAATCCATGGTCAGTGACCAGGGGGTGACTTGTGATATCATAGAAAGAGATTTGGTCTTTGTCATGGTTCCTGACACAGAACTCCTAAATCCTTTGTAATTTAAGTGATAAAGGTGGTAGGAGGGTCTTTTGTTCTAATGAGGTGAGTCTTGGCAGCTTCTTGATAGTTTCAGGATGGGGCTGCTCCCCAGGAAGACCAAACTTTGGTTAGAAACTTAAAACTTCCAGCCCCACCACCCAAAATCTAGGGAGGGAGGAGTAGCTCAAGATTGAACTAATCACTGATGGCCCATGATTTCATCAATAATGCCCACATGGTGAAATCTCCATAAAGCCCCTAGACTGCAGGGTTTAGGGAGCTTCCAGGTAGGTACAAAGTAAGGCACTGGTGGGGAGAAGGGGCAGAGATTTAACTATCAGGACTTGTGGCTTGAGTATGCCTGGCACTTGGATGCACCTGGTCTTCCTTCAAGGTAGTGTAGATTGTTGCTCAGTTCTGTTCAGCCACTCAGTCGTGTCCGATTCTTTGCGACCCATGGACTGCAGCATGCCAGGCTTCCCTGTTCATCACCAACTCCCAGAGCTTGCTCAAACTCATGTCCATAGAGCTGCTGATGCCATCCAACCATCTCATCCTCTGTCGCCCCCTTCTCCCTCCTTCAATCTTTCCCAGCATCAGGGTCTTTTCCAATGAGTCAGTTCTTTGCATCAGGTGGCCAAAAGATTGGAGTTTTGGCTTCAGCATCAGCCTTTCCAATGAATATTCAGGACTGATTTCCTTTAGGATTGACTGGTTTGATCTTGCAGTCCAAGGGACTCTCGAGTCTTCTCCAATGCCACAGTTCAAAAGCATCAATTCTTCGACACTCAGCTTTCTTTGTAGTCCAACCCTCACATTCATACATGACTACTGGAAAAACCATAGCTTTAACTAGATGGGCCTTTGTCGGCAAAGTAATCTCTGCTTTTTAATATACTGTCTAGGTTGGTCATAGCTTTTCTTCCAAGGAGCAAGTGTCTTTTAATTTCATGGCTGCAGTCACCATCTGCACTGATTCTGGAGCCCAAGAAAATAAAGTCTGTCACTGTTTCCATTCTTTCCCCTTCTATTTGCCATGAAGTGATGGGACCAGATGACATGACCTTAGTTTTCTGAATGTTGAGCTTTAAGCCAGAGTTTTCACTTTCCCCTTTCACTTTCAAAAGGCTCTTTAGTTCTTCTTCACTTTCTGCCATAAGGGTGGTTGTCAGCTGCATATCTGAGGTTACTGATATTTCTCCTGGCAATCTTGATTCCAGCTTGTGATTCATCCAGCCCAGCATTTCGCATAATGTACTGTGGAAATAAGTTAAATAAGCAGGATGACAATATACAGCCTTGATGTACTCCTTTCCCTATTTGGAACCAGTCTGTTGTTTCATGTCTGGTTCTAACTGTTGCTTCTTGACCTGCATACAGATTTCTCAGGAGGCAGGTAAGGTGGTCTGGCATTCCCATCTCTTGAAGAATTTTTCAGTTTGTTGTGATCCTTACAGTCAAAAGCTTTGGCATAATCAATAAAGCAGAAGTAGACATTTTTATGGAATTCTCTTGCTTTTTCGATGATCCAGCAGATGTTGGCAATTTGATCTCTGGTTCCTCTGCCTTTTCTAAATCCAGGTTGAACATCTGGAAGTTCACGGTTCACATACTATTGAAGCCTGGCTTGGAGAACTTTGAGCATTTTCTTGCTAGCATGTGAAATAAGTGCAAGTTTGAACATTCTTTGGTATTGCCCTTCTTTAGGATTGCAATGAAAACTGACTTTTTCCAGTTCGGTGGCCACTGCTGAGTTTTCCAAATTTGCTGGCATATTGAGTGCAGCACTTTCACAGCATTATCTTTTAGGGTTTGAAATAGCTCAACTGGAATTCCATCACCTCCACTAGCTTTGTTCTTAGTGATGCTTCATAAGGCCCACTTAACTAAGGCATTCCAGGATGTCTGGCTCTAGGTGGGTGATCACACCATCATGGTTATCTGAGTCACGAATATCTTTTTTGTATAGTCCTTCTGTGTATTTTTCCCACCTCTTCTTAGTATCTTCTGTTTCTGTTAGGTCCATACCATTTCTGTCCTTTATTGCATTTCATGCAAAGATGGGCACAGTAAAGGACAGATTGTTGCTGTATCTCACTGGATTTTCTTGAGTGGTCATTAACTTACAAATCTCCCAAACTCCTTTAAAATTGCCTATTTTTAATCCTCTAGTGGGGTTTCTTTTTTTTTTTTAATCTTTTGTTTTATTTATTTTCTTTGATTCTTGTTTACACTCATTTTTATTTTTTAATTTATTATGTTTTTTGGTGGAATATTTTTCTCTTTTTTTTTTACAATATTATATTGGTTGGTTTTGCCATACATTGACATGAATTCACCCTGGGTTTACATAAGTTCCCCCTCCTGAACCCCCCTCCCACCTCCCTCCTCCCTTAATCCTCCCTCTGGTGGGGTTTCTAATTATCCTACTCTATCCCTATCAGATTTGCTTTCAACATTGTACCATTTGTACTTTCAATGTCATAACATACCTCCAAGAGTCCCTTTGGTGTGAAGTCTTCTGCCAGTGTGACCTCCTCTGGGACATCATCACCCTTTCCACCATTTTCCTCATTCTAAGTTCACATTCACTAGCTCTCTAGCTGCATCTCTTTTTAGTCCTAGAACAGCAGCCATGTCTCCATTCCCTGGCAACATATTCCTCCCATAACTCCATTTGCTTCCTATTCAATTTTACTTCCAACTTTATCCCTTCCCATTTCTTTGGTCAGTTCCCTCTTTCAGTTACTTACTTTTATAAAATGCCATGTGGGTTTATTGCTGAAGATGAGGAGGCAACACAACTGCACTCTTTGCCACCTGTGCGTGAACTGAGTAACACGTGCAGTGACCAATCACCCACAGACTTTGAAAGAAGCAATTTGGGGTCATTAACCATTATGTATCTTTTAGGCAGTGGTTTTATAGACTAAAGAGCCAGCAGCAAAATCTCTACTTTCCACAGTTACTCAGTTAACAATACTTTAGTAGCTGAAAGGTGAACAGTGATGTCCAGGAACTGCTATTGATACAGCACCTCGACAGCTGAATCCACACATATTGGAACAAAGCAAGAACAGCCTCATCTTGGTCATGGCAACTACTAGCATCCTGCCCATCCTTCAATGCATGGAATTACATTTTAAAGCAATGTGAGAGCTAATACTGAACGTAGCCCAATTATACTTTAAGACTTGGAATGGTAAAGTGATATAAATAAGCTCTATAAAGTATATCTCTGAAATTAAGTGATTCTATTTGCTATAAAAAGAAAAAAAAAGTAAAGTACATCATCCAAACCCTACAGAAGTATTCAAATCAGTAATTTACTTTTGTCCCTACTAGTGTAAACTCTGTCAATCTTAAAACTCTCCTATGTTCCACTCATAATTCAAAGTTTCTTAAGCTAAGGCTCCTAACTGGAATTACTATTCGTTACACTATTCACTACTATTGTACAAATTGTCAAACTAGGTTGGGGTAAAACATTGTGGTCTTCTGAGAATATGACCTATGTGCTTAAGACTTTTGTTCATTGAAATTAGTTTGCAAAAACTAAATTCATTCTTTTCGTTCTAGAAGCAGTATCATAGGAAACCAGAGAGATCTTTTAGGTACCAATGATGCTACAAGAAAACCATACAAAGATGAGTTGTTTTTTCTGCTGAAGCATCTAGAGTTCTCAGATATTCGTAGCCTCAAAATTTCTAAACTGGAATGGGGGCGGGGGCGAGGTGTGGTGTGGGTTGGGAAGCTGTCTTCCCTTCCTGCCTCTCAAGACAGAGAAAATCCCAACATGAAACACAGCCTGCTCACAACGTTCAATCTGCACACAGCTCCAAGCTGGCACTGGAGGACTTCAAATACACACACAGCACATGGCTCAGCAGACATTATGGAGAACCAACCCACCCAGCAAAACAATCCCACGAAGGTATGTACTCTTCATTATTCGGCAGGCAGTGTGCTAAGCATTTTGCACACATCAACTCACTGCTACATGAACCCTCTTTGGTAGATTGAATTATCATGTCTATATAGAGATGACAGAGCACAGAAAAATCAACTTGCCCAGGGTCAAAGAGCAAGTACATAGCAGAGCCAGGTGTCAAACCTGGCAGTCTGGCCCCAGAGTCCATGCTTTTAACCTCCACAGGGCTCGTTTATTTACTATCAATAAATGGCAATATTATTTAATATCTAAAGGTAACTTCTAAATCTTTTAGTCCTGAGTTTTTAACCAAGAATATATATTTCTCCGAAAATTTTTCTTTAGTTTATTGAAAGAATTTTTACAAAAAGAAGCTAACAGAAGGGATCCAATTGCCTTGTGAAATCACAAGTCTCCATCTCTTTTTCTTGGTGTTTGTATACTAAGATGTGGCTTGTTTAGTGTCTTCTGCTCTTCATTTTCTCTCTTGTCCGTTTTCCAGGTCTTTTCTGCAGAAAAGGAAATACCATGTGTGTTCACACAGCAGTTGGCCTTCTGCCCCAGGGTCTGGACACAAGGAAAGGGAGGGAGGGAGAAGGGAGGGGTGAGAGTGGAGGCTGCTCCAGCCCCCTCACTCCATACTCACATTTGATCCTTTCTTTCCAGGCCTCTTGAGGCCCCTGCCATGAGCTGTCTTGGCCCGGAAGCTGGATACATCATCATAGCTCTCACGAGTGTTCCATTTGGAGCCTTTCTTCTTCCCACCATAACCAAACTTCTGGTTTTTATAGCGTCGCTTGGCATTGGGCCTGGAAAAAAGCAGTCTTATAGGTTACCCTCAACACTGCAAATCCTGATGAATGTTACGATCCAACCATACCCTCAGTTTCCTATCTGTAAATGAAGCCCGTACATACTACTGTACCCAAAATCTCATCCTTGACCCGGTACTTCTACTCTATAAACTTCCCAGACAAGATCATCTACCTACAGCCAAGGCAGGAAAACAAAGCGAGAATCAGGAAAAGATCTATCATGTGGCTCATCATTTATCTTCAGAGCCCATGGACTGTTGCCCACCAGGCTCCTCTGTCTATGGAATTTTCCAGGCAAGAATACTGGAGTGGGTTGCCATTCCCTTCTCTAAGCGATCTTCCACACTCAGGGCAAACCCAGGTCTTCTGCATTTCAGGCAGGTTCTTTACCATTTGAGCCACCTGGGAAGCCGCATTTTTAAACTAAATCTTATTAAATCACCCTCAGCTGTTCCTAGTCCTCTCAAGGATATTAAATGCAGTTAACACTAGAGGGTAAAACATGTTAAAACTGATCATCCCACAGGAATCTCAATTCACCATATCCAAAGTCATAGTCGCCTCCCTCCTACACTGGTTTCACCTCCTGTATCTACAGCCTAACTTGAGGTTGGTGGTCCTACCATATACTCAGCTGCCCACGCTATGAACCTAGGGTGGATTATAATTCCTTCTTTCATTCTCTGCACCCAGCTCAATTCCTGAGTCCTGCTAATTTGACCTCTTGAGTATTTCTTCAAGCAATTTTCTCTTCTCTACCCCTATTACGACTTTCAGGTCATTAGTCTTGTTCTCTGGACTTTGGTAACGGTCCCCTGATCAATTTCCCTGCCTCCCCCACTTACACAAGTGCCAGCGTAATACTGAAAACACGAATATGACCTGCTCACCATTTTGAGTAGAGCCCATGAGCACCTCCCCAGTGACTGCTGGAAACAGCCCAGGCTCCTCACAGCACTCCCTGCACTCAGCCCAGGCCCTCCCAGCTACACCTCACCACTCCTTGCCTCACGGGAACCCCCATTCCACCAGATGCCGGCTGCTCCTCACACACAAGCCTGCTCTTCTCATCTCTACACTTCTGCTCACTCGTGTTCTTCCATCTTCCCCAAACCCATGTCTCTCCCGTTCTCCTGGTTAATTCCTACCCATCTTTCAGACTAAGCTCTGGTGAACCCTTCTCCAGGAAGCCATCCCCAGACTCTGACCCCTGGACCATGTCACATATTTCTAAAATGGGCTTCCAGACTTCTCCCTCAATGCCTCTATCACGCAGGGAGTATATTATACAGATACGATCATTCCCCTCAGGATGGGTGTCCAGGAATGCATAAAGGTGAACAAAAAGAACCAATAATAATATCCAACGTTATCCCTTTTAATCTAATATTAAGAGGTACTTACAATTTTTTTTTCATTTTCACAGATGAAGAAATTAACATTTAGGAAGGTAAAATAACGTGCTCAAAGCTACCCTCCTAATGAGAGACAGAACCCAGATCAGAACCCTGGGTCTGCACACAATCGTCACACACGAGGAATCAACTTCTACGTATTCACTGAAGTCACCTCACTAGAACCTTCAGAGACTGATGTGGCTGAACGGGGCCATCACAAGGCCCATAGGTCTGGCCGCAGGCACAGCCGCACTCCTTGCACTGAGGACACACCATCAACTGTGGCCCTGCACACACCACCGCCAAAACAGGATGCAGCCTCACCCCTTCTTCATTTGCTGGCCTTTGGCTCCTTCTTTTGTACTCCGTGCAACAGGCTTCTGATCGCCCTCAAGGAAGTCCAGTTTATCAGAGAAACCTGGGAGTGAAGTACTTTGATCAGCACCACAGTGTTTTAAAAAAAAGATTCAACTTCAAAAGAAGGATGTTACTTTTGGAATTGGTATTAAGAGGCACATCTTGCTCCCCACACCATTCCCAAATGTTAGGTCCAATGGTTCCAAATCAATCAAGCCTTCAGATGTGTTTGACAGAATCAGCAGGCGCCCCTGCTCCCCTGCAGCCTTATGAGAGAATACACTCACCTTTCTGATATTTCTTAATGGCACTCATCATGTGTGATTTCTCCTTCTGTCGCTTCTGAAGAACCTCTGTTTGCACCTAGATGTGGACACAGGACTGTTACACCCACTCCAAACCAGCACTCCAAACGTCTACAGCCTCTCAGTGACCAGTCTGTGACCACCACTGAGCACTGACTGTGTGCCACAACCACGTTAAGGCTCTAAGTATATTCTCAATTTCTCATCCCAACAACCCAGTGAAGCAGAAATTCTTATGACCCCAAAACGAAGCACAGAGAGATGCTATAATTTGCCTAAGTCACACACCAAGTGTGGAGCTGAGATTCACACCCAGGTAGTCTGCGTTCTTACCCATGACACAACCTGCTATAAAACTGCACAAATCATGTTTATGTCAACATCCAATTCTCTCCCTAATTATATCTGGGCAGATTAAATACCTAAACCACTGTTGCTAGGCATGAAAATACCAACAGAGAAAACAATCTCCCCAAAAAACAAACAAAATACTTTAAGGATAAAAAGAGATGCTTAAACTCTAAGGCAGGGTTTCTCCATCTCAACACTATGACAGTTTGGACAGGATCATTCTTTGTCAGGGGGGAGTATGGCCTGTCCTATGCATTGCAGGACGTTTAGAAGCCTCCCTGTTCTCCACCCACAAGCTGCCAACTGCACACTCCCCACCAAGGTGTGACAACCAAAAATGCCTCCAGACATTGCCAAATGTTCCCTGGTCAAACAAAATTCTCCCCCATCAGACTGTGCTGGGAAGTCAGGTTTGGAAACCACTGATCTGGACCCAGCTCTTCACAGTACAGGTGTGTAAAGTGCAGCCAAGAGAAGTACCTGACTCGCTTGTAATGACCATACTACTTCTGGTGACACACAGGTGTCCAGGAGGGATTGTGTTTTGTGGACACTAGCTATGAGATAGTAAACACACAACGGAACACACACCAGGCACAGAACCAACTCAGACCAGGCAATCTACGGACAAACACCCTCGGCCCCATCCCATCCCTGTCCGTTTTCCTTCCCACCTTCTTTCCATATTTTCTAAGTGCTCGCAGCTGCTTAGCCTTTTCCGACTTCTCCATGGCGGCCTGTTTAGCCTGCAGTTTCTGTCGAATCTAAAACACAAAATGTTGTCAGCTTATGTTAATTGAAAATGGCATGAAAGCTGCTTAGGGTGCACTGCAGCAGGCAGCAGACACACTGTGGAGCTCTGCACACTGTGGAGCTCAAAGGAACTACTTGTTAATCATCTACTCCAAGCCCTGTGTTTCACACACAAGAATAATAAGGCCCAAAGGCTAACACCTTTATCCAAGACACCAAAAGTCTCAGTCTTGGAACCACAACATCAAGGGGACCTTCTTATTCCCAATGTGCTGTTTGCTCTGTTAAACAAAACAGCTTGCTTGTCACTGAATCAGGAGAAAAGACTAACTTCTCTCCATCCATACCGTCTGCAGACTGTGGTGAAACCAGTATGCAGCTTTAGCCTCCTTCTCCAGTATACCATCTATACTATAAAAACTTCAAACCGATATCAGATACCTAGCTATTTGCATTAAACATACACATTTCAGTTAAAGAATGAACAGTTATGAATTTGAATGTGCAGAAATGGGTCTGGGTTCGTCTCTAGATTAGCTTCCTTGAGTACCACTGAGACAAGAAAAGCCAGCTTGAGACCCAAGGGAACTATTTAGGTATATCTTGGATTCAGTTCAGTTCAGTCGCTCAGTCGTGTCCAACTCTTTGTGACCCCATGAATCACAGCACGCCAGGCCTCCCTGTCCAACACCAACTCCCGGAGTTCACTCTAACTCACGTCCATCGAGTCGGTGATGCCATCCAGCCATCTCATTCTCTGTCGTCCCCTTCTCCTCCTGCCCCCAATCCCTCCCAGCATCAGAGTCTTTTCCAGTGAGTCAACTCTTCTCATGAGGTGGCCAAAGTATTGGAGTTTCAGCTTCAGCATCAGTTCTTCCAATGAACACCCAGGACTGATCTCCTTGCAGTCCAAAGGACTCTCAAGAGTCTTCTCCAGCACCACAGTTCAAAAGCATCAATTCTTTGGCGATCAGCTTTCTTCACAGTCCAACTCTCACATCCATACATGACCACTGGAAAAACCATAGCCTTGACTAGACAGACCTTTGTTGGCAAAGTAATGTCTCTGCTTCTTAATATGCTATCTAGATTGGTCATAACTTTCCTTCCAAGGAGTAAGAGTCTTCTAATTTCATGGCTGCAATCGGGACTTCTCTGCCTCCCAAAGTTGAATAAGGACCAAATTCTACCTAACTGTTCAGTTCAGTTCAGTTGCTCAGTCGTGTCTGACTCTTTGCAACCCCATGGACTACAGCACGCAGGCCTCCCTGTCCATCGCCAACTCCCAGAGTTTACTCAAACTCATGTCCATTGAGTCAGTGACGTCATCCAACCATCTCATCCTCTGTCATCCCCTTCTCCTCCCGTCTTCAATCTTTCCCAGCATCAGGGTCTTTTCCAGTGAGTCACCTCTTCACCTCAGGTGGCCAAAGTATTGGAGTTTCAGCTTCAGCATCAGTTCCTCCAATGAATATTCAGGACTGATTTCCTTTAGGATGGACTGGTTGGATCTCCTTGCAGTCCAAGGGACTCTCAAGAGTATTCTCCAACACCACACTTTAAAAGCATCAATTCTTCAATGCTCAGCTTTCTTTATAGTCCAACTCTCACATCCATACATGACTAGTGGAAAAACCATAGCCTTAACTTACCTTACCTAACTGTAAATTATGCCAAGTCTGAGCCATACATTAATCCTTCATTTTACAGCAGAGAAAAACTGAGGCTCAGAGAAAGGTAACTGTCTACAAGTTATAATGCTGCCCCAGCAATGGCAGGAAAGAACTGTTGTCTCTTCCACACACCATGCCATGACCATGCCAGCTAGGAGATGCATAAAGATCATCTTTACCTTAGGGACCACACTTCTTACATTATCTTCCTCCCTTAACTGTTTATATTAGGAACAAGTCAACCTTACATTTGCCCAACTGGTGTTGATTAGCATGAATCTGACATAGATAACAGATAATAACTGTCCTCTACAACTGGCTCCCTATTAATGTGCTTATGCTTTTGTCTGTTTGAACTTTGAGACAAGCCAGCCATATAGACTTAAGTACAAAGCCTCAGTCTTCCAGAGAAACCTTTTCCATTTCTTACCTTCTGCATCTGCTGATCAGATTTGGCCATCTCTGCAAAATAATCTGTAGGCCGCTTGGTAGGCACTTTGAGCTGATGGAGGCGGGGCAACACTGCAAGCACGGCTGCCTGGGCTTGACGGTAGCTGTGGATATAGGACAAAGTGTGAAATCAGCTAAGGCAGAGAGGCCTTACATCCTTCTCACTGCCTCTCATAAGGTATCCAAGGTCGGAAGAGCCTGCAACACCTGACCGCCACCAGCAAGAACACACACACAAACAAAAATGGTAATAAAACCGCATTAACTCATTAGGAGAAATTTAGATGTACACTCTCTTAAAACGGGTGGGGAGTATTGCTTACAATGAATTAGTAGTGTAATAGAATGACCACTTGAGAAGTGCTCACTAACTTACAAATGCCAATTACACATTCTTATTTAGTCAATTAAAAAAAAGTCCATATAAGTATCCTGCATAAGCAACTTCTGTTCTCATAATCAACTGCACAAAAAAATTAAAAACTTAATATCTGAAAATAAACTGGACTTTAAATTGTGACTGCTGGACCACAGGGCTTTTCTCTCAACCACGGAATATCTCCTACTCTTTAGTCCAAAGAAGCTTTCCTCCCTACTCCGAGGCTTAGAAAACCTCGGAGGAACACATGCTCCCGGCTTCCACCCTCTCCCCACTCTCTAGCACAGGGACCCACAACCTTTCCCACACTTAAAAACATACATACAAACTCATCTCCCGCTTAAAGTCATCTTCTGGATCAACAGCTTTCGGATCCTGGTTCTGAGACGTTGACTGAGGTCCACTGATTTCTGGTACCGGACCCAGGGTCACATCAAGCCTTTCAACCCATTCCAGATCCCGCTTGAATTCAGCCAAACACTGCTTCAGGCCATTCTAGGAAATTCAGACACCAAGCTCACAAAAACGTAACAGGCCAACAAACGAAGTGCCAACCTCCAAGACCCCGACAGGTAGTTGACCCTCTTGGCAATGCGCAGGTTGTGTGTTTCCTGGAACTAGAACGTAGTCTCTGGAGCACAACAGTGCCCCGCGCGCATCCCAAGTCTAGCATTCTCCGACCGGGCGCCTGAACTCACCACGTCGTTCACGGCCTTCTTCGGCCCCTCTAGCACCACGTTGAGGCCTGGCTTCAGAAGCCCTCGGGAAAACGCCTCCTGCAACTACAGGGCACGTTCCGCGGTGAGAACGCGAGAGTGAGGAGTCCTCTCCTTCGCGCAGCCCCGCGAGCTCGGATGATAACCTACCTCTCTGTCTGTGACAAGAGAGTCATCAGAATCGGAGTCCGAACCTGAGAGCGGGGGGGTGTCCATCTCACCGGGCGCGAGTCCACAACCACCGGAGGAAGCGGAGTAGCCCAAGACCCCCGCGCCTGGAAGAGGGCGCCCCTCGCCGCTGCCGGTTTGCAGCCCCCTGCCCTCCTGCCGCGGACCCACGTGGACTCGAACCGCACGGGAGCAAACAGCTGCTCCTGAGCTCGCCGAGCGAAAGACTTCCGCTTCCGGGTGCTGACAGACTTCCGGCTTGCCGTTGCTATAGGAACCGCTCCGGCGTCGGTGAGTGCCGGGTTGCTTCGGATTCGTAGGGATAGTACCCTGGACACACGCGTGGTGTGGGGATCCAGAGAGCAGAAGCTTACAGGTGGGAGAGATCCCTGGGGGTCGTCCAGAGGAGCAGGTAGCCGCGAGGGCGAAAGGAACGAGCAGACGCAGGAGCTGGGTTGGGGGCACCGGAGGAGATCGCTAAGGGGAGGGGCTGGGGAGCAGTTCGGAGGCGGAGCCGCGGGCGTGTCGCGGTGCGGGTGCGGCAGGGTGGGCGGGGTTTCGCGCTCCCCGTGCTCACCAGCTGCGTTGCATCTTTAGCGGAACTACCCGGATCATGTCCACTGTGGTAGCTCAGTCGCTGCATGTTTTTGGTCTTCGATCCCACGTGTCCAACAATGTCTTATTCTTCGATGAACAGATCATTATATTTCCTTCAGGAAATCACTGTGTGAAGTACAATGTGGATCAGAAATGGCAAAAATTCATTCCAGGTAAAACTGTTTCCAATTTGACACCTTGGTAACCATGTGAACCAAATAGAACCCCATAATCCCAATACAACGATTGAAAGAAAACTTTTTTGGCCAACTTGAATAAACACATAGTTTTATAAATGTAGAAGAAATACATGTCTACTTACCTTATTTTAATGTAGAGATTAATGAATCATATATAAAGTCACATGTAAAATCATGTTAATTTAAAGGTACTTATTTTCACTGTGATCTAGTGGAAAAAAATTATTTTGAAGAGTTTCATGCATCTTCATTATCACTCTCTTTGTCATCACCAGGGCTGCTTTTTGACTTCTCTAACAGTTTTCTAGAGTACACCACTTTCATTACAGGCCTTTTGAATTCATTTATGATGAAGACACTAGAGATTTTACCCCAGGTCAGAAATAGCCATTTGTATACTGTAACATTTGGTTTTGTTCACATTGGTCCTGCTAATGACATACATGATTTCCACACCTTAGCCACTCTTTTCCACTGTTTTCTGTGCTCAATCCGTTTTATTGTGACGTGCATACAAAAGACTGTATACTATATATATGTATTATTTAAAGAACTATAGTAAAATGAAGCTTTGAAAGTCTACCTAAAGGAGAGCAAATAGTGCATTCCCAGTTCCAGTGTTTCTCCCTGACTTCACTCATCTCACATGTGCCCACTCGCACTCCATCCTGGAATTTGTAATTTTTCCCTTATTTCTCTGCATAATTTTACCACATATTTAGCTGTGTGGCCTTATGTAAGATATTGTTTTTGTCTGTACTACTTTCTAACTTCATATAAATGTAATGGTAGTATATGTATTCTGTGACTTGCTTCTCTTGTTTAACAACATACTTTGAGATTCATGCATTTTGTACATGTTAACTGAGTTCTTTTTATTACTATGCAGTATCCCCTCATATGACTCTAATGTCTCAAGTATATTTATCCATTCTAGTGTTGATGGACATTTGAGAACCAACATTTGCTTCTCTGGTGGCTCAGATGGTAAAGAATCCTCCTGCAATGAGGGTTCGATCACATTGGGATTGACTTGGGTTTGACCCCTGGGTTGGGAAGATCCCCTGGAGAAGGGAACAACTACCCAATCCAATGTTCTGGCCTGGAGAATTCCATGGACAGAGGAGCCTGGCAGGCTACAGTCCATGGGGTTGCAAAGAGTCTGACACGACTGAGTGATTTTCACTTTCTTTTTTTTTGCTATTTCAAACCATGCTGCTATAAGCATTCTTGCGTTCATGTATTCTTATCTACTTGTGCAGAGATTCTCCAGGGCACACACCAAAACAGTAGTGTGGCAGTACTAGTTCACACTGCTGTTACCCCACAACCTCACCGCCTCTTGCTATTATTCTACTTCTAATGTTCTGTGCATTTACCTACTACTTTGGCCACCTCATGCGACGAGTTGACTCACTGGAAAAGACTCTGATGCTGGGAAAGGTTGGGGGCGGGAGGAGAAGGGGACGACAGAGAATGAGATGGCTGGATGGCATCACCAACTTGATGGACATGAGTTTGGGTGAACTGCGGGAGTTGGTGATGGACAGGGAGGCCTGGCGTGCTGTGATTCATGGGGTCGCGGAGAGTCAGACACGACTGAGCGACTGAACTGACTGACTGACTGACTGAACTGAATGAGGATGAATATATTTTCACATGATTAAGGGGCTACTCCTGTTTAATCTTCTGTGAAATGTCTTGTTTAAATCTTTTATCCATTTTCTACGTTTTAGGGGGTAATTTTCTTACTGATGTATGGTTGCACTATATTTCTGTATGCTAATCCTCTGTCAGATGTATCAGTTCAGTTCAGTTCAGTCGCTCAGTCGTGTCCGACTCTTTGCGACCCCATGAATCACAGCACGCCAGGCCTCCCTGTTCATCACCAACTCCCAGAGTTCACTCAAATTCACGTCCATCGAGTCGGTGATGCCATCCAGCCATCTCATTCTCTGTCGTCCCCGTCTCCTCCCACCCCCAATCCCTCCCAGCATCAGACTCTTTTCCAGTGAGTCAACTCGTCGCATGAGGTGGCCAAAGTATTAGAGTTTCAGCTTCAGCATCAGTCCTTCCAATGAACACATACTACAAATAATTTCTCCCAGTTTGGGGCTTGTGTTTTCTTCCTCCTTGTGGTATCTTGATGGACAGAAGTTCTTGGTTTTAATGAAGTCAAATTTATCAGCCTTTTAATATTCTCCTGTATTAACTCTTTGATACGCTCCACATTTACCTTTCGTCTTTTAGGCTTTGGGTTAGGGGGGTGCTGAGTGTGTTAGGGGAATAGCGAGGAGCCCAGTATGCCTGGAGCAGAGTGAAGAGAGGAGGAGGAGCGAAAGGTGAAGCAGAGAAGTAAGCAGAGCAACATCACATGGGCTTTGAGATCAAGGGCTCCTACTCTGAGTCACATGAGAAGCCGGGATGGAGGATTCTGAGCACAGCGACATGATCTGACTGATGTTTTAAAAGGTTCCTTCTGGCTACTGTTCAGAGAATAGATTTAAGGAGGGACAAGAGAGGAAATAGGAGACCAGCTGAAGGACTATTGCTGTAATCCGGGTGGGAGGACATAGTGGCTTGGAGCAGGTAGCAGGTAACAGGGATGGTGAAAAGAGGTCAAAGCCTGGCTCTGTTTTGAAGGTGGAGGTGACAGGTTTTCTCATCGACCTGATGTAGTTGGGAGAGAAAAGGAAGAAGCAAGGGTTTTGGCCTGAGCAACTGAAAGGATGGAGTTGCTGCTAACAGACAGGAAAGACTGCAGAAGGAGCAGGTTTTGTACGGGATGTTAGTGTTTGACAGGAAAGACTGAGATGCCTGCTAGATATGCAAATAGGATCTTAAGTGAGCACTTTGATGTCAGTTCTTGCCTGAAGAGTTCCATGGACAGAGGAGCCTGGCAGGCTACAGTCCATGGGGTAGCGAAGAGTCGGACACAACTGAGCAACTAACACTTTTTCAATTTCAATTGATGTCAATTGTGGATTCAAGAGAAAGAGGCCCTGGCTGGTGATAAAAATTTGAAGGTTGTTAGCATAGAGGTTCGGAGAAGGCAATGGCAAGCCACTCCAGTACTCTTGCCTAGAAAATCCCATGGACGGAGGAGCCTGGTAGGCTGCAGTCCATGGGGCCGCGAAGAGTCTGATGCGACTGAGCGACTTCACTTTCACTTTTCACTTTCACACATTGGAGAAGGAAATGGCAACCCACTCCAGTGTTCTTGCCTGGAGAATCCCAGGGATGGGGGAGCCTGGTGGGCTGCCATCTATGGGGTCTGACAGAGTCGGACACGACTGAAGTGACTTAGCAGCAGCAGCAGCATAGAGATTAAATACAAAGTCCTTAGAATGAGGATTTTCCTGGTGGTCCAGTGGTTAATTCTGCACTTCCAATGCCGGGGACATGGGTTCAACCCCCAGTCAGGGAACTTAAGATTCTACATGTTTGCAGCATGGCCAAAAAATAATTTTTAAAAAATCCTTAGAATGGAGTAAATGTTTTGTGAAAGAAAAGAAGGATAAAAATTGGACTGTGGGGGCTTCCTACATTTAGTGCCAGGAAATGAGGAAGAATCTGAAAAAGAGTCTTTGGAGGAGTAGCCAAAAAGAGGAAATCTGTATAGGAGGTGAACATATGTCAAGGAGAAGTCAGTCATCAACTACTTTAAAACAACAGGAGAGCATTTACAAACTGCAATCAGTCAGCACATGTTAAGCACCCACTGGGAGTTAGGCACTAGTGATTAAAAGAATGAATAAGCCAGAAAGCCAGGGCCCCTGGCCTCCAGGAGCTCTCAGCATTGTAGTAGGGACAGGTGTGTATGCAAATGAGCACTGGGACTATGTAAACGAGCAGGACGCCTGCTAGGCCAGGTACAGCCCTGCTACAGAAGCCCAGAGGAGGGGAGTAAACTGTTGTCCTTTGCCTTCTCCTGGCAGTCTGGTCTACACTCACACTTGCAACTCCCCACCATGACTTTTACCTCAAATCTGTATTTCAGTCCAAACATCTCCCCTAGCTTTCATCATATCAAGCTGCCTGCTAAGACCTCTTTACCTGAAAGTTCCACTGTATGTATCTCACACACAATATATCCAGAATGGAATTTTTCATTTCCTTTTTTCTCCCTTTCCTTGAGACTCGACTTTGCAAGGTATCCAAACACATGATGAAGATATGATTACAAAAATAAGCTAGTCCTAGTATAAATATCCCAGAAACCCAATAATACACAAATAAATGAATACAGTGGATAAAGGAATATATAAATGAATTTCAGTTCAGTCACTCAGTCGTGTCCAACTCTTTGTGATCCCATGAACTGCAGTACACCAGGCCTTCCGGTCCATCACCAACTCCTGGAGTTTACCCAAACTCATGGCAATCCACTCCAGTATTCTTGCCTGGAAAATCCCATGGACGGAGAAGCCTGGGAGGCTACAGTCCATAGGGTCGCAAAGAGTCAGATACAACTGAGCAAAAAGTGGAGGAAGAATATGGAGTGCTGGCTGTTTAGGGCATACAGGCCTGTTATCTGACCCTGCTGCACCTTCCAGACCCATCTGGGTCATCCTTGGCTCACACTGGATGCTCAGCCACTGCCCACTCTGTGTAGTTCCCCCACCAGCTACACCCTTTCTCATGCCCACACCTTTGCCCCTCCTGACCTGCCCCACCCCCTACCCTGTTCCCACTTTGTCCTCTTTTAGGAATCCTTCCCTGACTTCCCTCCCACCACAGCCTCAGTGAGGGGCCCATCCTAGGTATTTTCAAAACAACCAAGGCACAGTTGTACTGAAGGATACAGGGATCAGCGGTTACCTGTTTCTGCACTTTTCTCCTGTTGCCTTGGCAGCACCCACCATGGTGCCTGCTGCTGCTGCTGCTAAGTCACTTCAGTCGTGTCTGACTCTGTGCGACCCCATAGACGGCAGCCCACCAGGCTCCCCCGTCCTTGGGATTCTCCAGGCAAGAACACTGGAGTGGGTTGCCATTTCCTTCTCCAATGCATGAAAGTGAAAGTGAAATTGCTCAGTTGTGTCCGACTCTTATCGACCCCATGGACTGCAGCCCACCAGGCTCCTCCGTCCATGGGATTTTCCAGGCAAGAGTATTGGAGTGGGGTGCCATTGCCTTCTCCGACCACGGTGCCTGGTTTGTGCTGAATCTTAGTGAATGCATAGTCACCCCTCATCAGCCCCTCTCCTCTGTTTGCAGGCTCAGACAAGAGTCAGGGCATGTTGGCCTTGGCAATCAGTCCCAATCGGCGCTACCTCGCTGTCTCGGAGACCGTGCAAGATAAACCTGTCATCACCATTTACGAACTGTCAGCCATGCCCTGCCGGAAGCGCAAAATCCTTAATAATTTTGACTTCCCAGTTCAGAAGTTTGTTTGCATGGCTTTTTCTCCAGACTCCAAATACCTCTTGACTCAGACCTCACCTCCTGAATCAAACCTTGTCTATTGGCTGTGGGAAAAACAGAGAGTCATGGCCATTGTTAGAATCGACACTCAGAACAATGCTGTCTACCAGGTACTGCCCAAAATAACAAATATTATGAAAATTATTAAAACACAGTAAAAGCTGTCTCTCATTGAATGCTTTCTATGTGCCAGGAATAGTGCTGATTTCTTAAAATGCATTAGGAAATTTGCCACACAACACTACATAAAGTATATGTAATTATTGTCTCTGTTGTAAAGATGAAGGAACTGAGGCTCCAACAGTTTAGCAGTACCAGGACTCGCAGTACCAGGACTCCCTGACCCTAGGGCCTGTGTTCTTTATTTTGTCCCAGAACTGCTTGCTGGTTACAAGTCAGATTCAGAGGCAGTTTGATCAATTTGCTCTCTCTCCCCAGACCTGGCCTCTTCTGGGAAGCATTTCTGGGCAGTGGGAAGACTTCAGGAAAGTGGTGTGAGGTCATAAATGTTTAGGAAGCTATCCGTGAAATTGCAGTTATGTGAGGAGCAGAAGTTTTTATTGTTCTTTGAGGGTAAAATGCAGAGGACATGTCAGGAGGCTGGTTGGGTCCCAAGGTGGCTTTGCTTGGAACAATCAACCTGTTCTGAGATCTAGTGCTCAGTTTTACAGGTCCACGCACTCAGTTCTGTTTAGGTTCAGAGATACTGGCTATTCAGCATCTTGGGCACAGACTCTGTTATTCTCACAAGAGGCTGGTGAGTGAACCAGCATGTCACAACCAGAACACACATCATCTATCCAGAAGTGCAGTTGTTAATCAACAGGTTGCTTGGTGATTACAGAATCAGAGCAAAGTAGAGCCTGAAGATTGTTTCATCCAGGTCATAGTAAGGCATGATACAGCATCCTATTCAGAGCAGGGAGGACCTTCTCTCAAACAGATTCAGGAAACATTCACTGGATGCCTGCTCTGAACCTGCCATTGGGGGGATACAGAGATGAAAAAGTCACAGCCCCTCCAGGCGCTCACCTTCCAGTGGGGGCGACAGATTAACTGTGACTGCAAATGGGGATGAGGGTAAAGGAGGCCTAATCCCTGACATGTGGCTCCTTCACCCTGGACAGGTCACATAAACCTGCCTGATCCTCATTTTTCTGTTTTTAGCTGAGCTTTCATTCTATTTTGCTAACACAGAGTTTGGTGATTGTCAAGACCTGCTACTCATCCTGCTTTTTGGTCTTCATCAGATGACTTTTGAAGGTTTCCTAATTTGATTCATGGACCCTACAAATATAATGGACATAGATCTGTCCTCTCATCAAATATATCTAAAATTATATGATTTAGTGATGTTTAAAGGATCCTGTGAACTACTTGGACTAACTAATAATTAGTTAAACGGGAAATAATTCCATCAAGTTTAGTTTTATGTCTTTTTCTTTCATTCTTTCATATTTTACAGGTGAGCTTCAATCCCCAGGATAACACTCAGATTTGTATCACTGGAAGTGGGATGTTTAAACTTCTCCGTTTTGCTGAGGGAACCCTGAAGCAAACTAATTTTCAGAGGGGAGAACCCCAAAACTATCTCGCCCACACCTGGGTGTCCGATGACAAGATTATTGCTGGCACTGATACAGGAAGACTCTTCCTCTTTGAATCTGGAGATCAACGCTGGGAGACAAGTATCATGGTCAAGGAACCCACCAGCGAGACAAAGAACCTGGGGGTGATCCAGGAATCAGAGAGGTAACAATGCCCTCTGGGCTGGAGCTCTTGGAAAAACACACTCGTCTTGCCAGTAGCATCACTCGTAAAACAGCATTCTTTAAAAATCATTCCTTTGTCTTTTCTAGAGTTCATCCATATTCAGGGTCAAATTTGATGCTTACAACTATAACCTATGTACAACTATTTTTATGTTTCTACCTAACCTCATTTTATAAGTGTTTCCCTGGTGGCTCAGATGGTAAAGAATCCATCTGCAGTGCAGGAGACCCAGGTTCGATCCTGAGTTGGGAAGATCCCCTGGAGAAGGGAATGACTACCCACTCTCGTATCCTTGCCTGGAGGATTCCATGGACAGAGGAGCCTGGTGGGCTAGAGTCCGTGAGGGTCACAAAAAGTCAGACACAACTAAACAACTAACAGTTTCACACTGGTATGACTTAGTCTTCAAAGCTACCTATTTTCAAAAATATGTTTTCTACTGGCTTCCCAGTTTACTAAATCAATTAAATAGATGTCCACCAAGCCTTTGCAATGTGCAAGGCATCTTGCTAAGTGCTGGGGACACAGGTCCTCAGGACCTTATAATTTGATAGGAAGCAGCAGACTAATAAGGAAATACAAGGAAATGTCAGTCAGTATGACAGAAGTGTATGGACCAGAGTAGGGGCTCAGGATGAAGCTGTCAATTTCACCTCTACTGTAGCCAGTAATAGTCACATCTCACTCATACTGGATAGTACCATTGTGTGGTCTAGACACTGCCTTAAACACTCTGTATATAACTTCATTTGAGCCTCACCCATCCTACATAGTACATATTATTATCACACCCATACTGTAGACTCAGAGGTTAAATGCCTCACCCAAGATCACAGCACTGTTAAGTAACAGGCCAGGATTCAAAGCCAGATGTCTGATCCCAATCCCTGAGCCCGCAATCAAAACGGCACCCTGTAGATTCCTCTTTCTCAATGTCTTTGGGTTCACCCATTTATACCACCCCCATGCCAATGACATTTCCTTTTTGTCGTGATTATGTTGAGAACTTCCTAATAAGGCCATTTCCCTCCAGTTTGCTGTGTTCACCATCTTTCAGTGAGTCCAGGACACCAAGAATAAAGCTCAGACTCTTGAACTTGGCCCACATGTCCCTGCTACTCTGACCCTTCTCTATATCTGCAGCATCAGCTCTTGCCTCTGTCTACCGCATATCCCTCATGCACTCTCCTGCTTCTGGGCTCAGTCTGCCCCTACACCGACCCCACTCCTCTGGACACTGCCACATCCCTCTTTGTCCCTCCAGTCTCAGCTGGGAGCCCCCTGCCTCTGCTCATCTCAGACAGCTGTTCTTCCTCTATGTCTGTCCTTAGGTTTTCTTGTTAGCTGATAACCAGCCACTGCCATCCTACTCAGCAGTCCCTGACAATCCTTATCATACATCCCCTAGAGCATCAGCTTAGGAACTGGGTCAACTTATTTATCATTGTTTCACAGAGTCATTGACACAATATAACTCTGGTAAATGTTATATGAATGAATGAAAATATGCGTAAATGAATGAAAGAGAAAGGAAGGGAGGAGGGAAGGGGAGGAAGAAGAAATGGAAGGAAGAAAGGGAACCCTCTGACACTGTTGGTGGGAATGCAGACTAGTACAGCCACTATGGAGAACAGTGTGGAGATTCCTTAACAAACTGGAAATAGAACTGCCATACGACCCAGCAATCGCACTCCTGGGCATACACACCGAGGAAACCAGAATTGAAAGAGACACATGTACTCCAATGTTCATCGCAGCACAGTTTATAATAGCCAGGACATGGAAGCAACCTAGATGTCCATCTGCAGACGAATGGATAAGAAAGCTGTGGTACATTTACACAATAGAGTATTACCCAGCAATTAAGAAGAATACATTTGAATCAGTTCTAATGAGGTGGATGAAACTGGAGCCTATTATACAGAGTTAAGTAAGCCAGAAAGAAAAACACCAATACAGTATACTAACGCATATATATGGAATTTAGAAAGATGATAACGATAACCCTGTATACGAGACAGCAAAAGAGACACAGATGTATAGAACAGTCTTTGGACTCTGTGGGAGAGGGCGAGGGTGGGATGATTTGGGAGAATGGCATTGAAACATGTATATTATCGTATGTGAAACGAATCTCCAGTCCAAGTTTGATGCATGGTACAGGTTGCTCAGGGCTGGTGCACTGGGATGAACCAGAGGGTTGGGATGGGGAGGGAGGTAGGAGGGGGGTTCAAGATGGGGAACATATGTACACCCGGGGCAGATTCATGTCAATGTATGGCAAAACCAATACAATAATGTAAAGTAATTAGCCTTCAATTAAAATAAATAAATAAATAATAAAGAAATGGAAGGAAGAAAGGGAAAGGGATGGAAGGGAGAAAAGGAAACGGAAACTGGATTTAAATCTCAGCTTTCAGTTCAGTTCAGTTGCTTAGTCGTGTCCGACTCTTTGCGACCCCATGAATCACAGTACTCCAGGCCTCCCTGTCCATCACCAGCTCCCGGAGTTCACTCAAACTCATGTCCACAGAGTCGGTGATGCCATCCAGCCATCTCATTCTCTGTCGTCCCCTTCTCCTCCCGCCCCCAATCCCTCCCAGCATCAGAGTCTTTTCCAGTGAGTCAACTCTTCGCATGAGGTGGCCAAAGTACTGGAGTTCCAGCTTTATCATCAGTCCTTCCAATGAACACCCAGGACTGATCTCCTTTAGAATGGACTGGTTGGATCTCCTTGCAGTCCAAGGGGCTCTCAAGAGTCTCCTCCAACACCACAGTTCAAAAGCATCAATTCTTCGGCGCTCAGCTTTCTTCACAGTCCAATTCTCACATCCATACATGACCACTGGAAAAACCATAGCCTTGACTAGACGGACCTTTGTTGGCAAAGTAATGTCTCTGCTTCTTAATATGCTATCTAGGTTGGTCCTAACTTTCCTTCCAAGGAGTAAGTGCCTTTTAATTTCATGGCTGCAGTCAGAATCCGCTACCCCTTACTAATTGTGTGATCTTGGAAACAACCCCTCTGAGCCACTTTTTTCTAAACAACAAAATGAGTATGATAATAAAAACAGTGACCACAGAGGATTGCGAGATTTCCATATAAATGTATAACCTTCCATCTTCCACGGAGCCCTAGTAGCACTCCCAGCCAAAGGGGCACATTTAGGCCATGGGAAGGGGGCTCACACTGAGTGGTTTCTCCCATGTGCATGCATGCTAAGTCGCTTCAGTCATGTCCAGCTCTTTGCAACACCATTGACTGTAGCCTGCCAGGTTCCTCTGTCCATGGGATTCTCCGGGCAAGAATACTGGAGTGGGTTGCCATGCCCTTCTCTGGGGGATCTTCCTGACCCAGGGATGGAACCTGGGTCTCCCACATTGCAGGCAAGTTCTTTACCATCTGAGCCACGCTCCCACACCCAAGGACAGTCCTTCTTTCTCATCCCTAGCACAGTTCATCTCCTTGGAATCATCTCTGTTATCTGTGTGTGCTATTTTCTTTTCCAGCCTGATCGAATTTCCAACAATCACTTCCCCAGTCCCTTCCTACGAGCAGGTCACGATGACCAGCAGCCACAGCCAGCTATCGCTGCCCCAGGTGTTTGCCATCGCAGCCTATTCAAAAGGATTTGCCTGTTCTGCTGGGCCAGGGAGAGTTCTGCTGTTTGAGAAGATGGAAGACAAGGAGTTTTACCGTGAGAGCAGGGAGATCCGGGTAAGGAGGGGAGGAAGCAGCAATGCTGGGGTCCAACTGGCATCTGTTCTCCAGGAGCAGAGCACTGACACAGCGACTGATGCCAGGAAAGGGGCTGAGTGCAGAGCACAAAGGGACTCGAGCCATTTGTCCCGAGGGGAGTTTTAGGATGGGTTGGACAGAGTTGAGGTATAGAAATAGGGAGCTCTGGATCTGAATCCCGGGAGAGAACTTGGGCAAATTGTTTTCTCTTCAAGTTCAGTGTTCCCATAATGTATATGGATGTTTGAACATCAAGAACACCACCTGATTTGGGACTTCTCTGGTGGTTCAGTTGCTAGCCTCTGCACTTCCGATACCGGGGACCTGGCTTCTAGATCCTTGGTCAGGGAACTAGATCCCACCTGCACAACTAAGAGTTTGCGTGCTACAGCTGAGATCTCATGTGCCACAGCTAAGACCCGGCACAGCCAAATAGGTAAATAAACATCTTTAAAAAAAAAAAAAGAAAGAAAACTACCTGGGCTTCCCTGGTGTCTCAGAGGGTAAAATGTCTGCTCGCAATGCGGGAGACCAGGGTTCGATCCCTGGGTCAGGTAGATCCCCTGGAGAAGGAAAAGACAACCCACTCCAGTACTCTTGCCTGGAAAATCCCATGGACGGAGAAGCCTGGTAGGCTACAGTCCATGGGTATCAAAGAGTCAGATACGACTGAGCAACTTCACTTCCACTTTCATCTGGTATGCAGTAGGCATTCAGTAAATCTTTGGGGAAGAAATGATGCAAACTGTTGTGAAGAGAGATTTCACCTGGCTGGGGAAGAACCAGGAAGGTTTCAGAGTGTTTGCAAGTCATCGTTGAAGGGCTGTAGAGAATGGATAACATTTGACAGGAAGAAACAGATCAGGAAGTCCAGGTGAAGGGAAGAAATTAAGCAAAGGTACCGCTGACATTGGAGAAGGAAATGGCAACCCACTCCAGTGTTCTTGCCTGGAGAATCCCAGGGACAGGGGAGCCTGGTAGGCTGCCGTCTTTGGGGTCACACAGAGTTGGACACGACTGAAGTGACTTAGCAGCAGTAGCAACCGCTGACAGGGATCAGTGGTGTGTTTGGGAGATATCTGTTCCCCAGTGGAGGGGCCTTAAGTCACTTGAAGGGAACGAGAGGACTAAGGCTGGTAGAAAGATGGCAAACGCCAGCCTGAGGAGTGAGTATGTAAACGGGCAAGGCATCCTGTTTTCAGTGGAGAAGCACTATGCTTCAGAAAAGTGATCTGCCTGTGATATTAATACACAGTGTGGGCGATTTGAAGGCATTGGCTATGGAGTGGTAAACACACATTAAATGAGTTAGACTTGACTCTAAAGGTTTCCTGGCTGAGTGACTTCACATGAGTTGCTGAATGTGGCAAACCTGTGTCTCTTCACTAAGGAAACAGCTCACCCTGGTGGTTATCGAAAGGATTAAACATCTATGTGATCACGATGCAGTTCAGTTCAGTTCAGTCGCTCAGTTGTGTTCAACTCTTTGCAACCCCATGGAGTGCAGCATGCCAGGCTTCCCTGTCCATCACCAAGTCCTGGAGTTTACTCAAACTCATGTCCATCACGTTGGTGATTCTATCCAACCATCTCGTCCTCTGTCGTCCCCTTTTCCTCCCACCTTCAATCTTTCCCAGCATCAGGGTCTTTCCAGTGAGTCTGCTCTTCACATCAGGTGGGCAAAAGTATTGGAGCTTCAGCATCAGTCCTTCCAATGAATAGTCAGGACTGATTTCTTTTAGGATTGATTGGTTGGATCTCCTTGCAGTCCAAGGGACTCTCAAGAGTCTTCTCCAACACCACAGTTCAAAAGCATCCATTCTTTGGCGCTCAGCTTTCTTCATAGTCCAACTCTCACATCCATACATGACATTGGAAAAACCATAGCTTTGACTAGACAGTCTTTTGTTGGTAAAGTAATGTCTGTGCTTCTTAATATGTTGTCTAGGTCATAGCTTTTCTTCCAAGGAGCAAACGTCTTTTAATTTCATGGCTGCAGTCACCATCTGCAGTGATTTTGGAGCCCCCCAAAATAAAATCTCTCACAGTTTCCATTGCTTCCCATCTGTTTGCCATAAAGTGATGGGACTGGATGCCATGATCTTAGTTTTTTGAATTCTGAGTTTTAAGCCAACTTTTTTCACTCTCCTCTTTCACTTTTATCAGGAGGCTGTTTAGTTCTTCTTCGCTTTCTGCCGTAAGGGTGGTGTCATCTGCATATCTGATGCAGTGCCTGTGCTCAATAAATAGTACTAGTTAATTTTGCAGTTAGGAATTAGTCCTGAGGTTTTTTGTTACTGGAGCCAAAGGGCAGTGAGGTCTAGGATCACAGCAGTGGGACGCAGAGAGAGCCTTTGTGAAGGTTAAGTCTGTAGGATGTTCCCTGAGTAGATGCCGCAGCCCATAGATGAGGAGCTCTCAGGGAGGATGTCCAGGTTCAGTTCAGGGTTCTGGGAAAGGACACCAGGAAATAGGGGTTAAGAGCAAGGTGGATGGACACTAGGGGGAGTTCGTAAGTTTACTTTGACTATAAAGCAATTCATTCTTTTGTGTGTTCATTTACTTAACAAATATTTATTGAGTGTTTGCTATGTGTCAGGCTGTATTCTCGGGGCTGGGACATAGGTGAGAAGTAACCGCACTGAGACTTGTCCTTAGGGCTCAATCAACAAGCAAACAGATATGAACAGATTGTTGGATGAGATCAATGCTACAGCCAGGAGAGGACAGGGAGTAGGAGGGGCTTCTGTTCTAGAAAAAGTGGCTGGGGGAGGCGCCCCCGGAGGAATGTTGACACTTGACCAGAGACAAGGATAAAGTGAAGCAGTTTGAAATGTGGTTTAGACCTTGGGAGTGAAATCACTCACAATATATCCATGGCACATACACACTCAGACACAGGCTCACACTCACACACACATATACACACACATACTCATATGCACCGCCATTGTGCTTGGCTTCTATCTGGCGCATAGATGATGCTTAATTTTCACTGTTTTAAGTATTTATTATTGTAATTACTACTGTTGTTTTCAGGCTTCCCTTGTGGCTCATCTGCTAAAGAATCCACCCGCAGTGTGGGAGACCTGGGTTCAATCCCTGGGTTGGGAAGATCCCCTGGAGAAGGGAAAGGCTACCCACTCCAGTATTCTGGCCTGGAGAATTCCATGGACTGTATAGTCCGTGGGGCCACAAAGAGTCAGACACGACTGAGTGGCTTGCACTTGCACTTTCGCTGTTGTTTTCATTGGATCCTCGTGTTAGGTAAAATCATTGAGAGAGAAAAAGTAGAGACAAAAAGAGGACTGAGGACAAGCCTTAGCGTTTCCCAGTTTCAAGACTGAGATGGGATGAGAGCCCAGCAGGACACTGAGAAGGCGAGGGCGTCCGCTCATCCGGTCAACAAACGTCTGCCGGTCACCCCAGGGCCGGGCTCCAGGGTGGGGCCTGCGGTGGGCACATCAGACGTGGCGCTTCCCCCACGGACCTCACTGTCTGGGGGAGGATGCAAGGCCACACCATGCAGTCACTGAGTCACATGGCAGGCTGCCATGTGCCAGGCACTGCTCCAAGCACCAGGGGACAGAGCGGGAACAGACAAGGTCCCCGGTCCACAGGCTCCTGTTCCCTTTATGCAGTGTGACACCTGGGACTTAGAGGGAACTCCTGGGTGCTGTGGGCACATTGAGGGGCTGTCAGGGCCCACTCAGCCCAGGGCGGTCAGGGAAGGCTTCCCAGAGCCCTCGCTGTCCTGGTGGAGCAGGAGAGTAGACTTCATGAGGACGGAGTAGGAGGTGCTGAGGAAGACAACCCCACGCAGTGGGAGGGCAGCACAAGAGCCCAGGGTGTTCAGGGGAGGAAGGTGCAAGGTCACTGCCCCAGGCTCTAGGAAAGCCCAGAAGACGAGGGCTGAGCAGGGTATCAGGCTTTGGTGGGAAGGAAATTTCTGACGTTCAGGAGGACAGTTTCAGTAAATGAGGCAGTGGAAGCCATGTTATAAGGAATTAAGAACTGAGTGGGTAGTGAGAATGCAAAGGTGGTATATACAGACCAGATTTCAGTCGGTTGTTCGTGGAAGGAGAGGAAAAACAGGGAGAAAGAAACCTCATTTAATAATGTCCGCTGGGAACTCCAGGCCCCCTGAGACTGCTGCAGGAGCTGCGGGACCGCTTCTTTTCTCTCTGTCTGCCCTGTCACCCACCCCATGTGATAGAAAGACCTCAACCTTCCCCTCCCCTGCCCTGAAGCACACTGTGTACCTGGTGCAGGTAGACGCCTGCACTGAGCTCCCACCAGCTGGGCGAGAGTGGGGTCTAGACTAACGCTTGTTCTGAGGGGGGATCTCAAACAGATGTACAGATGGATCCGTTTCACCTGTGCCACTGCCTTATGATTCAGCCACTAATCACTTAAAGGTGAGTAGGAAACCCACAGAAACTGAGACACCTCGAACCTTCCCTTCTCCACATCTGAGGAGCATCCAGGAAGCAGGCTGATCAGGAGTCTGTATGCTGCAAGTATCTGAGAGCATCTTAAAGTCCAAGGACACCTGACAATGCAGAGGCCTTGCTGACCGCTGTCCTGTGTCTTGGGCAGATTCCTGTGGATCCACAGAGCAATGACCCAAGTCAGTCGGACAAACAGGACGTGCTCTGCATGTGCTTCAGCCCCTCCGAGGAAACGCTGATCGCCAGCACCAGCAAGAACCAGCTCTACAGCATCACCATGTCCCTGACAGAGATCAGCAAGGTGAGTCTCGCCAGCAGCACTTCCTGCCAGCCTAGGGACAGGTCACCACTGGGCAAATTTTAATCCAATTCCTGAGCATAGGCCCATTCACCCCTTCATAACAAAGCAAAAGAAACTCTAATTTCAAGATGTCCTTGTAGGAGTACTCCAATACCCACAGGGGGCTGGGGTGGAGGACGCCAGAATCTGATTGTTGTAGCCTCTTTGGATGGCATCACCGACTCAATGGACATGAGTTTGAGCAAGCTCTGGGAGTTGGTGATGGACAGGGAAGCCTGGCATGCTGCAGTCCATGGGGTCACAAAGAGTCAGACACGACTGAATGACTGAACTGAGCCTCTTTGGAGAACACCTTGGAGGTCTCTCTCAGATTTAAATTGTACCTATCTTTTCCTCAGCAAGCAAGTGTACTTCAGGTGTTTAATGTACTGTAGTACCTGCTCCTGTGTACAAAGATGTTTATGTGTAAAGATTTATCATTGCTTTTGTTTTTAAATAATAAAGCCAGTATGAATACACTGTGGATATTGCAGCAAAAAGGATAAAAAAGAAGCACTTTGTACTTATAAAAGGTTCATTTTATCAAGCAGACATTACAGTTTTAAATTTGTATGCAGATAATAGCATGAACTCAAAATACAGCCTGCAAACTTTGGCAGAACAACAAGGAAAATAAACCACCTACAATCACATGAGGTTTTAAAATATCTTTCTCAGCAATGATGGTTTTTAAAATAATAACACTATTGAGTTATTCATACACTATACAATTCACCTACTTAAAGTGTACAATTCAATGGTTTTTAGTATATTCGTAAAGTTATGCAGCCATTACCACCATCAATTTTAGAGCATTTCTTCACTCAAAAAAAAATGCTCTTTAGCTATTATGCACCCAGCATCCCATCTGCCTCCCCCCAGCTCTAGCCAGTAACTTGTGTCTTGTGTCTCTATAGATCTGCCTTTTCTGAATGTTTCATAGCAATATGTAGACTCTTGTGACTGGCTTCCTTCACTTAGCACAATGTTTTCAAGTTTCATTCATGTTCTAGCTTGTATCAGTACTCTATTCCTTTTCATAACCAAATAATATTCCATTGCATGGATATATACCATTTTTGATGGTCTAATCATCAGTTAATGAGCATTTAGATTGCTTCCACCTTTTGGATATTATAAATACTGCTGCTATAAACACCTATGTTTTTCTGTGGAAATACATTTTTATTCTTCTTGGGTATATATCTAGGAGTGGAATTCCTGAGTCAAGTAGTAACTCCATATTTAACCACTTAAGGAACTGCCGGATGGTTTTCCCAAAGTGCTGACCTGTTTTATGTTCCCATCAGCTGTACATGAGTGTTCTAATCTCTCTGTACTTTTGTCAGCACTTATTCTTATCTGATTTTTAATTTACGTTCTTAACAGTGGTTGGTCTGTAGTTTTCTTGTGATGCCTTTGTCTGCATGTGGCGTTGGGGTAACGCTGACCTCACAGAATGAGGTCCAGGGAATACGGTGGAAAAGAGAGTTGCTTTTGTTTCAACACAAGGAAGATTTGCGTGTGTTTAAGAGCTCGTAGGCTGATATGTGAATCATTCTGCCATATACCCCAGACTGAGACGTTTTTATCATTTCACGTGGGGGGACCTCATTCACAAGGACTCAGAAAGGACTTCTCTGATGGCTGGATCTTCAGTCTGTCCGCTTTCTCCATGTAGAGGGGTGAGCTCACCGCACAGAGCTTCTCTCCCTGCTGTTAGGCGTGCCTCTCAGAGGGAAGGTTGCCTGCAAAGGAGAGAACCAGACAGAGAGCAGGATCTTCCGTAGAGAGGAGTGTTTTCACTCTCACTTCCAGGATGTGTAAGTCTCCTGCCTGTCTCCACGTGTACACTCTGCCCTTAGGCCCCCGAACTATACTCTGTTCGGCTGCCAGAGTGATCTTTTCAAAACCCAGATGTGGTTGTCACAAAATTCACATGTTCCACCACCTCCACCATTGTCACAGCCTCAACGCCTCGGTGACCTTCCGGTGCCCTGAGAAGAACTGAACTAGGTGCATGGGGCTGGGTGATGTCTGGCCAAGGCTGCGCTCTGCAGCCCCATCCCATCACTCCACCTGATAGAACGGGCCCTTTGATCACTAGGAGTCTGCATGTTCCTTCTGCCAAAAGGCATCAGCGCTCCTGCCTCTGCCTGGGGCACTCATACTCTTCCTCTCCCCCACATTAGTTCTTGTTAGTTCTTACTCAGCCTTCGAGGGGGAAGAAAGCTATCAGAAATGTGCTAGTAGAGACAGGGTGGTTGAAGATATTAGAGAAAGTATGGGAAGCAGGCGGAGAATGGGGATAATCTGTGCCTACCCCCTGTTGGCTCAGATGGTAAAGAATCTGCCTGTTATGTGGGAGACCTAGGTTCGATCCCTGGGTCGAGAAGATTCCCCGGGAGAAGGAAATGCCTACCCACTCTAGTATTCTTGCCTGGGAAATCCCATGGACAGAGGAGCCTGTCAGGCTACAGTCCATGGGGATCGCAGAGAGTTGGACACAACCGAGTAACTTTTACTTTCACTTTTCACCCCCTCTTTCTGACAGCCCAGCACCTCTTTCTGATATAACAGAGGTGGGTAGAATAGATGCAGGTAGTTTCTAAGTGGGGAAGGATCTGAATTTGAGGGAGTTGCCAGTTCAACCTTTGTCTTGGCTTGTGAGCAAAGTATATACACCTCATTGAGTTTCCCAATCATCACTTCTCATGCAGAAGTCCCAGGTATGATGCTTCTGATGACAAACACCTGAAATCTACACGTAACATGCAGACCTGTGCAATAGGATGCATTTTAACTTAAAATCATTCACCCAGTTCTCCTAGCTGCAGCTGATGGAGTCATACAGTCTCTCTGCAGAGAAATTTGGGAGTACTCATTAAGATCCTTAACACCATTCAGACCATTTTGCCCTGTATTCTATTTCTAGAAATGTATCTGTTGTGTGGGGCCCAACCTATTGTTAGTGAAGCCATCAGCTAAGAATACTGGAGGCACTCACCCACGGCTGCATCTCTCCCAGCAAGCCCCACACACACACTTCCCCCACCAGGGCCAGTGCTGGGGCCAGACAGTCCTTTTGGTTCTTATTACAATTGAAGGATGCACTTGAGCAAAATCCATCAGGGAAATTTGAGGAACAAGATTTTTTACTTACAGGTCCTGGAGGGCACATAGCATGCCAAAGGGCCATATGCAGTGAGGCCATGGGTACAGAGAGAGGTGGACCAGGGGCTCTGCCTTTATCAGGGTTTGAGGATGGGGTGTCAGGGTTTCGAGAGTTCACTATTTATTTAATGCTCATTTAGCCATGAGTGTGGGAATTAGGGTACAGGAAGAGTGGGATCATTCAAGAAGTCAGTTATTTAAGTATCCAGGGCTTTCTACAAAAGGGATCTTCAAGGGTGGGAGCAGCAATTCTTTAGCCGGTTGTTTTGCTGGTAACTGCATCATACAACTGCAATATGTTTATTCAAGCTGGAGGTCCTTGGAAATAGATGCCTTGAGACTCAAAAACTTACTGTCAGGCACTTACTCTACAACATCTAAAGAAGTAATCAGAGAGGTACACAGACTTAACTTGCAAGAATATTTAGTCCATGTTACCCCTTGATAGCAAAAAATTGGAGACCACCTAAATGTTCCCACAGTAGAAAAATGGATAAATTAAATCCTGGTGTATTTATAGAATAAAATATTTTATTGCCATTAAAATGTTTTAAAATAATAATAGCATGGGGAAATATGCATCGTGTTAAACAGCTTGCCCACAGCCTGATTTCTGCGCATCTGGCTGATCAACATCCGTGAGCAGCAGGGGAGTGGAGTGCCCGGCCAGTCTTCTGCTTCCTCTGCTCAGTCCGTCTCTGTGATCCCTCAGGGGGAGCCTGCCCACTTTGAGTATCTGATGTACCCGTTACACTCGGCATCCATCACTGGTCTAGACACTTGCATCCGCAAACCCCTCATTGCCACCTGCTCTGTGGATCGGTCCATCCGCATCTGGAATTATGAATCAAAGTAAGAAATGAAAGGCTTTGCTACTGGGGTACGCAGGATTTCGGTTGTTAAATTTTTCCATGCAGATTATTTTAGAGAGTTTTCCATTTTAATTACTTAGAAGCTTTCAGCTGGAAACCTTTTATAAAAAAATCAAGTCTGTCAGGCTTCCTTTTTCCCTTTTCACTCTTGCATGAGCTAGAAAACTCACTTTGTACTTTATTAAGTGTTTACTATATGCCATACACTATGCTTGGCCATGGGGACAAAAAGAAACCAATATCTCACCTCCTTCCATACCCTCCTGTGTCCTTCGACCTTTCCTTCCCCTTGCCACCACCACCACCGCCCCCCCCCCAAACTGGATCGGTTCTTTGTTTCATGGAGCTCTCCAGATCATTGTTTCATCCTTTCAATCCTGATCACTGCCCCAACAACCCTCAACTTCCAGCTATTTTATCCTCTGAGCACAGCTTCCCTGAGAATCTCCAGCCTAGACTGGCCCCAGAATATAACTTCTTTGCTTTTACATATAGCTGCTGGGGCTGCTAGCGAAAAAATTGTGCATTACTTCTGAGTTGGAGGTCTGAATGGAGCTGTATCTTCAACATCCCTAAACACCCCTCGATCAGTCCCTTCACATGCCATACTCATTGCTGAACACTATCCTCAAGTAACCAAAATCTAGAAAAAGAGGCACCAATAATTACAAGTAATAAAGTATCTCAAATGCTGTTATAAAATTACATACGAGATACAATGGAATGCTCAAGGGACTTAGTAGGCTAGACTTATATTCAGTAATGTATCTTTTCCACAGTTCTTTGGAACTATTTAAGGAATACCAAGAAGAAGCTTATACAATCAGCCTTCACCCATCTGGACACTACATTGTAGTAGGGTTTGCTGACAAACTACGCATTATGAATCTACTTATTGATGATATACGTTCTTTCAAAGAATACTCTGTCAGAGGGTGCAAAGAGGTAAGAACTTCTGGAGGTAAGTATCTTGGAAAGTCAGAGTTGAAATATCACAAATTAACACAGCTGAAGAGGTAGACCAAAGAATATCTTAGAGAATTTTAGTGGCTTAAAAAAATCCAATTTTTCCACCAAAGTTACTGAGTATATTGGTCCTATCCCTTTTCTTTTTTGCCCACCAGAGTATATCTTTGAACCAAACCGTGTGAGGTCCCACCTGCAATCTGTCCTCTCTGTGACTGTGGAGTAATTGTTTTTAAGCATTGAAAAGAAAGTTATCACATATTCAGAATCACAATTGGGAGGACAGGGTTGGCAATTGGGAGGGATCTGGGGAAATGAGCAACAGTGAAAGACAGTAGCAGCCTATCTGATTTCCCCCATCCGCATCCTGAAGATGACTTCCAGAAACAAGACAGAGCTTTATTCCCACTCTGAAACTTCTCCTACAGGCAAAATGAGTATTCCACTCTCTGATCCAAACAGCTTCATGATTCATGCACATTGTAGTGTCAGCATCTTGGCCAGTATGAGCTACAGGAATAGTGACATCAAATAGGCCAAGTCTGAGTCCTATTCACACCTCCCCCCAGTTCCCAATCCTGCATGTGGTGTCAGCGTGAACTCTTTGGGAAAAGAAGCTCCCAACTACAACCTCCAGGTAAACCGCTCTTTCTTTCACTCTTGGGCTCTCCCTGTTTTTCCTTGCAGTGTTCCTTTAGCAATGGAGGTCACCTGTTTGCTGCAGTCAATGGGAACGTGATTCACATTTTTTCCACCACAAGCCTAGAGAATATCTCAAACCTGAAAGGGCACACCGGGAAGGTGAGTGAGTGAGCAGTGTCCAGGGAAACAAGGGCACAAAGTCAAATATCATGCTGGCCAATGGGATATAAGAGAACAAAAGAGAAGTGATTCTTTTCTTCTTGGAGGTCCCTGTCTAGTTGAGGGAAAAGACAATAAAACAAATGCACATACAGATTTAAGTACTAACTGCAGAAAACTCAATGAAAGAAAAATGTGGGTTGTTAGATGAGGAAGTGGTGAGGAATTGACATGATGGAGATTGGGATGTTCACAAAGGCATAGTCCTAAGGAGTGAGTCAGAATTAACCAGACAGACCTAATGGGTCAAATAATTGCCGATAGGGAGCCAAAGACTCTGAGATGGAGATCGCTAGGGGTAGAGGAGGAACTGTCTGTGGTACTGAAAAATAGGTATCAGGAATGAAACTAGGCGTGAGCTAAGATTGGTGAGGTTAGCAGGGCCTGAGTTCTTGAAATCTTGTTCATGGAACCTTATAGGCCCTGGTAGTTCAGCTGGTAAAGAATCCACCTGCAATGCAGGAGAGCCCTGTTCCATTCCTGGGTCTGGAAGATCCCCTGGAGAGGGATAGGCTACCCACCTCCAGTACTCTTGGGCTTCCCTGATGGCTAAGTCGGTAAAGAATCCACCTGCAATGCAGGATCCCTGGGTTGGGAAGATCCCCTGGAGGAGGGCATGGAAACCCATTCAGTATTCTTGCCTGGAGAATCCCCATGGACTGAGGAGCCTGGTGGGTTTCAATCAGTGGAATCACAAAGAGTCAGACACCACTGAGCGACTAAGCACAGCACATACTTTATCCTCCCTTTTCCTTGAAATCACTGAAGACTTTCAGGCCAAGAAATGATATGACCATATTTGCATTTTAAAAGATTACTTTGGCTGCAGAGTAAAGATTGTATTGAAAGGGATGAGGGTAGAAGTGGTAAGGAGGTTGTTGTCTACATAATGATAGTATTTTGGAGCCAGATGGAACTGGTACCAATAGGAAGAAATGTATGCATTCAAAAGGTATTTAGGATGTTAAACTAGTAGCACCTGAAGGTAAAGTGGATATGGAGCATGAAGAAAAGGGAGACGCCAGAGACTGAAAGGGTGAGAAGTCAGCAGATGAACTTAGAAAAAGCAGTGGGAAAAGAAAGGCATTCTAGGCAGCAGGACGTGTTACAGGTGAGGGGGTGGGAGTATAGAACAGGACGGTGGTTTGTGGTTTATAGGCTGGAACACTGAGCACATCCGAGAAGTGATACAAAGAGGAGCTGGAGAAGTTCGTTGCATCATGGAGTGTGTGTGTGTGCCATGCCAAGGAACTGGACGTTAGTCTGTAGGTGATGAAGCAGGGCAAAGGCTAATAGAGTTTTGTCAAGAGAACACACTGGTCATAGCAAACACCCTTTTCCAACAACACAAGAGAAGACTCTACACGTGGACATCACCAGAGGGTCAACACCGAAATCAGACTGATTATATTCTTTGCAGCCAAAGATGGAGAAGCTCTATACAGTTAGCAAAAACAAGACCAGGAGCTGACTGTGGCTCAGATCATGAACTCCTTATTGCCAAATTCAGACTTAAATTGAAGAAAGTAGGGGAAACCACTAGACCATTCAGGTATGACCTAAATAAAATCCCTTATGATTACACAGTGGAAGTGAGGAATAGATTTAAGGGACTAGATCTGATTGATAGAGTGCCTGATGAACTCTGGATGGAGGTTCGTGACATTGTACAGGAGACAGGGACCAAGACCATCCCCATGGAAAAGAAATGCAAAAAAGCAAAATGGCTGTCTGAGGAGGCCTTACAAATAGCTGTGAAAAGAAGAGAAGCAAAAAGCAAAGGAGAAAAGGAAAGATATAAGCATCTGAATGCAGAGTTCCAAAGAATAGCAAGGAGAGATAAGAAAGCCTTCCTCGGTGATCAATGCAAAGAAATAGAGGAAAACAACAGAATAGGAAAAACAAGAGATCTCTTCAAGAAAATTAGAGATTCCAAGGGAACATTTCATGCAAAGATGGGCTCTATAAAGGACAGAAATGGTATGGACCTAACAGAAGCAGAAGATATTAAGAAGAGATGGCAAGAATACACAGAAGAACTGTACAAAAAAGATCTTCACGACCAAGATAGTCACGATAACGTGATCACTGACCTAGAGCCAGACATCTTGGAATGTGAAGTCAAGTGGGCCTTAGAAAACATCATTACGAACAAAGCTAGTGGTGGTGATGAAATTCCAGTTGAGCTATTTCAAATCTTGAAAGATGATGCTGTGAAAGTGCTGCACTCAATATGCCAGCAAATCTGGAAAACTCAGCAGTGGCCACAGGACTGGAAAAGGTCAGTCTTCATTCCAATCCCAAAGAAAGGCAATGCCAAAGAATGCTCAAACTACCGCACAATTGCACTCATCTCACACGCTAGTAAAGTCATGCTCAAAATTCTCCAAGCCAGGCTTCAGCAATATGTGAACCGTGAACTCCCAGATGTTCAAGCGGGTTTTAGAAAAGGCAGAGGCACCAGAGATCAAATTGCCAACATCCGCTGGATCATGGAGAAAGCAAGAGAGTTCCAGAAGAGCATCTATTTCTGCTTCATTGACTATGCCAAAGCCTTTGACTGTGTGGATCACAATAAACTGTGGAAAATTCTGAAAGAGATGGGAATCCCAGACCACCTGACCTGCCTCTTGAGAAACCTGTATGCAGGTCAGGAAGCAACAGTCAGAACTGGACATGGAACAACTGACTGGTTCCAAATAGGAAAAGGAGTACGTCAAGGCTGTATATTGTCACCTTGTTTATTTAACTTATATGCAGAGTACATCATGAGGAACGCTGGGCTGGAAGAAGCACAAGCTGGAATCAAGATTGCTGGGAGAAATATCAATAACCTCAGATATGCAGATGATACTACCCTTATGGCAGAAAGTGAAGAGGAACTCAAAGGCCTCTTGATGAAAGTGAAAGAGGAGAGTGAAAAGGTTGGCTTGAAGCTCAACATTCAGAAAACAAAGATCATGGCATCTGGTCCCATCACTTCATGGGAAATAGATGGAAAAACAGTGGAAACAGTGTCAGACTTTATCTTTTTGGGCTCCAAAATCACTGCAGATGCTGATTGCAGCCATGAAATTAAAAGACGCTTACTCCTTGGAAGGAAAGTTATGACCAACCTTGATAGTATATTAAAAAGCAGAGACATTACTTTGCTAACAAAGGTCCGTCTAGTCAAGGCTATGGTTTTTCCCGTGGTCATGTATGGATGTGAGAGTTGGACTGTGAAGAAAGCTGATCACCGAAGAATTGATGCTTTTGAACTGTGGTGTTGGAGAAGACTCTTGAGAGTCCCTTGTACCGCACGGAGATCCAACCAGTCCATTCTAAGGGAGATCGATCCTGGGTGTTCATTGGAAGGACTGATGCTAAAGATGAAACTGCAATACTTTGGCCACCTCATGCGACGAGTTGACTCACTGGAAAAGACTCTGATGCTGGGAAAAGTTGGGGGCGGGAGGAGAAGGGGATGACCGAGAATGAGATGGCTGGATGGCATCACCGATTCTGTGGACATGAGTTTGAGTGAACTCCGGGAGTTGGTGATGGATAGGGAGGCCTGGCGTGCTGTGATTCATGGGGTCGCGGAGAGTCGGACACAACTGAGCGACTGAACTGAACTGAACTGTAGGTGATGAGAAATAACTGGAAGGATTTAAGAAAACAAGTAACGGGATCAGAAAGATAATTTTCCAGATAGTATTGAAAATGGTTTAGAGGGAAGGGAAGCTGGAGTGAAAGAGGTCAGCTAGAAAGTGAGGGTGAGAGAGGAGCTAGGAACTAAACCATGGCTTTCATAGTAGGGACAAAGAGAAGGAAGCTATCAAGCTCCATCTTGGACGTGTTATGTTTGCTGTGTCCAGGAGTGTGGTATGTGAGAGTAGAAGTCAGAAGGAAGTCTGGGCTAAAAATTCCAATTCAGGGAAGTAGGTGGTAGTTAGTGGAAGTCAGAGGCATAGATTAGATCACTAAGCGCTCATGCAGAATCTGAGATCTTAGTCAGGAGACAGGTGACCAACATGAAAGGGACTGGTAAAGAAGAGAGAGACTGCAAATGAAGGTACAGAGAGAACCTGGAATCAAGGAATTGTATCAAAGAAGCCAGGGAATTAGTTTCCAGACAGATAAAGAAGTCAGTGACCACTGACTTCAGCAACTAACAGGTCATAAGTGTAAGTGCTATTAGGCACCAGTGTACTGAGAGCTACTGAGCTTCCTCCACTCCAACAGTGCGATTGCAGAGATGTAGAGGAAAGCACACCAGGTGAATGTGATGCTCTTTCTAGAACCATGCACATCTCCATAGGAAGCCCTACCTCACCAACCCAGGGGAGCAGCCATTTGTTCCATCACTTTACCAGAATTTATAACACTTGTCTCTAATCAGGGATATATGTTAGGTTTGCTGCTGCTGCTGCTGCTAAGTCACTTCAGTCGTGTCCAACTCTGTGTGACCCCATAGACGGAAGCCCACCAGGCTCCCCCGTCCCTGGGATTCTCCAGGCAAGAACACTGGAGTGGGTTGCCATTTCCTTCTCCAATGTGTGAAAGTGAAAATTGAAAGTGAAGTCGCTCAGTCGTGTCTGACCCTTAGCGACCCCATGGAGTGCAGCCTACTAGGCTCCTCCATCCATGGGATTTTCTAGGCAAGAATACTGGAGTGGCTTGCCATTGCCTTCTCCGATGTTAGGTTTACAGGTGTGCTATTAAAAGAAAATACAAAAACAAAAAATATAGATGGAGCATGCAACTAAAACCATGCATACAGGGAAATTTTTAACATTAAACATGTATTGGAAAAATGACAAAGATGAAAGTCAGTGATACCACCATCCATTGAAAAAGATAAGAAGTAGAACAGCAAATTAATTCAAAGAAAACAAATTGAAGGACATCCTAAGGATAAGAGCAGGATGGAACAGAGAACATTTACACAACAGAAGATCACCAAAGCCAAACATTGTTTTTTGGAATCCCAAAATGGACAAACCATTAGCAAAATTGTTTAAGGGAAAAAAGAGAGAGAGAAGATATAAGTAACCAACATGAGTAACAAAAAGGGGTTATCACTGCAGGTCCAATAGACATTTTAAAAGATTATAAGAGAGTATTATGAACAACTTTATGTAAATAAATTTGAATAAATAGATGAACTGACAAATTCCTAGAAAAATTCAATCTGTAATTTAAAACCTGACAGGAAAACTGTCACCGGAGAAGTATATCGAATTTTAAGGAAAGCATGACACTAATCTTGAGGGGCGGGGGGAACGCTTCTAGAGAATTTTTTTAAAAAAAGTAAATACTTCCAACACTGTTCTAGGAGGCCAGCATAGTTGTGATACCAAAACCTATCAAAGACATCACAAGAAAGGAAAATGGTAATCCAGTCTTTTGTGTAAACGAACATAAAGATGTCCTAAATAAATTATCATCAAACCAATCCAGCAATATGTTAAAAGGATAATACAACATGACTATGTTGATTCATTCTAGGAATACAATGTTGTTTTAGATTTTGAAATCATTAGTGTATACACGTTAATATAGTAAGGATTAAAAAGCATATGCTTATCTCTATAAATCCAAATATAATAAATCAATAACATTAACAGTATATCAATAACATTAACAGTGTATCAATAACAGATTTTAAAAGCACTTAAAATAATGGGGAATGTACGTTATTATAAAAAAATCTTATATAAGACATTTATTTTAAAAGCCTACAACAATCAGCACACTTGATTATGAAATTGTGAAAGAGAACAAAACATGATGCCTTCTGTTAGCCTTGTACTGAGTTCTATCCAGTGCAATAAGGTACGAAATGGAAATATACATTAGTCCATGTATGGTGCTCAGTCGACTGCTCAGTCATGTCCAACTCTTTGCGACCTTATTGACTGTAGCCTGCCAGGCTCATCTGCCCATAGGAATTCTCCAGGCAAGAATACTGGAGTGGATTGCCATGCCCTCCTCCAGAGGATCTTCCCAACCCAGGGATCAAACCCAGGTCTCCCATGTTACAGGTAGATTCTTTACCATCTGAGACACCAGGGAAGCCCAACATTAGTCCATGGGGCTGCCATAACAAAATAGCCCAGACTGGATGGCTTATGAAGAGCAGAAATTTTTCCTCACAGTTTGGAGGGTGGGGAGTCCAAGATCAAAGTGCCAGCACGATCAGAAGAGGGCCCTCTTCCTGGTTTCAGACTTACTGTAGCCTCACATGGTGGAAGGAGCGAGCTAGCACTCAGGGGCCTTTCCTAAGAGCACTCATCCCATTCATGAGGGGAGAACTCAGGACCTAATCACTTCCCAAAGGCCCCACTTCCTAATACCATCACCTTTGGATGTCAGGATTTCAACATATGAATTGAGGTGGGGCTGATGAGAGACAGAAACATTCAGACCATAGCAAAATAAGAGGCATGAAGGTTGGAAAGGAAGAAATAAAGCTATTACCATGGACAGCATAACTGAGTTTATAGAAAATTTAGAGAATTTGCAGATAAACTATTAAAATTCGTGAATCTGGGAGTATTGTTGGAAATGAACTGATTATATTTAAGTCCATTTTTACATAATAGTGACAAACAATCAAAAGATGTAATTTAAAAGGTAGTGCTCAGGCTAAGATATGGCTAAGGATGTGGCTGGCAGGACTGGAGTCATGGGAACACCCAAAAAGATGTCCAGTTGGTCAGGAGGTTGGCTACTTAGAAGGAGATTGAGAAAATGTGTTGGAGATACTAATGTATTAGAGATTATGGGAGCCAGTCGCTCTATTGGAGAAGGGAGTTACAAATATAGAAAAGGGGAAAAGCTAGAATGTTGTTTTTATTTGGTAGTTTTGTTCAGTGACTTGGTAAACTAATTCTGAGAAGTCATTTTTTCTCCTGCAGTGGGCAGCCTCAGACGTCGCTGCTCGGATGTTTTTCTTTCTTGATCTTTTAGCCTGGTTACCTAGGGCTGGTCCCTGGGTTGACCTTAGCCACTTAATTTGTCACAGATTATGCTTAAGGCCCCTTCCCCAGTTATATTTTCACCCTTTACTGTTGGATTTTTGTTTAGAAAACAGAAAACTGTGATTTTCCTGTCACAGTTCATGGAGTTTATGCTTTTGCTGCATGTTTAGCCAGAAACTAGTAGTTTCGAGCTTCCCTCTCTGACTATACCTGAGAGGGTGCAGCCTCAGCCATGCTCACCACCTTCCAGGCTGCCAGGCGTAAGCATGATGTTATTTCTAAGGCTGACTTCCTGGGTAATGCCCCTGGGTCAGAAGCTTATTGTTCAGTTAGTGTTGGTCACGTGTTGTGTTTAAACCCTTCGTGCCTGTGAGGCCTCCATCCTGCGTCAGTGGGTTTTTGCACAGCAGAGGAGATGCTTTCAAGTGTCCCCATATCCTGCCCTGATTTCTCCTGCGTGTGTGCAGCGTAGCACATACATCAGGCTTCCTGATCCCCACAGCTGTCTCTCATCCCGGAAGGGCTCTCTCGTCTGTCTCCTCCCCTTGTTCTTCCTGTTATAATTCTCTTACTCTCTGCCATTTTGCTTCTATCAGGGAGTTTCCAGCCTTCTCTTAACTGCCCTCCACCTAGATCTCTGCCGATTTAGATGATGCCCGTAGGATGAAATTCTCCATGCTCTGTTCCAAATAAGTCAGTCTCCTCCAGCAGAGCTGTGGAGCTCATTGTCTTATGACCAATGTCCCCCTGGGAAGAAGTTCTGCTCCATTGCACCAGAGCTGAGGGTGAGGGGTAGCGACTTTCTTTCCCAAGAGTGACCTCCCTACTCTGGGGATGGGATCCCTCATCTCTTCAGCTCTCCCCTCATGATGTAGAACCCCCACCCATTGAGTTAACCGGGGCAGGGGCGACTGGGGTGCTAGTATTCTCATGCTTCTGCACTTGGAGTAGAGCTTCCACCAGCAGGTGGGGACTGGCTAGGGGAAGGGAGACGAGGTCCTCTTGGCCACACTTGCCTGGAAATAGAGCTTCTGGGTGGGGATAAGAAATGCCGGCAGGTTTCCCAGGATGAAACCATAGCCAATGAGTAAGATCTAGGGGAGAGAGGGAGCCCCACCTTTTGGCTGTAGCTGCCCAGAGTACACTGGAATGAAGTGTTTGAGGATGACGAGGGTAAAGGAGCAGATCAGCGCTTATATCCCGCAGTCCCTGTTCCTCCTGAGACTGAGTAGATTCTCTTGAGTGAATGTTACTGCATTTTCTATATGCCCTTAAGACAATTGCCAGAGACTTTAAATAACTGTTTTTATAAACTTTTTGGCCATACCATGAGGCATGCAGGATCTTAGTTCCCCAACCAAGGATCAAACCTGCACCCCCTATAGTGAAAGCGTGGATTCTTAGGACTACCAAGAAAGTCCCTAAATAACTGTTTTTATGATTTTTAAGTTACCTATTATGTAAGGGATAGGCCAGCTGAGGTTCTTACTCTGCCATTTGGAAGTACCCTCTCTATGCAATTTTTGCAACTCCCTTTGAATATATATATATAAAATATATATGTATAATTATTTCAAAATAAAAAAACTTTTGTAAAACAGCAATGATTGATTGCATCATTATAGGAATTATTATGATTCAGTCTTTACATTCATAAAGTGAAACAAATGAGAATATTTCATCTTCAGTATTTTGCAAACGTCTGAGGAAATAGAATGCTAACTTTCCTACGAAGCTATAATTTGTGTTTACTGACGGGTGTGTACCAGGAAAGGACACTCTGCTTCAGCGTAGTGAATCACGTAAGGGGTTCTCCTCCTCTCCTTGAGAGGGGTGTGTGTGTGTGTGTGTGTGTGTATGAGTGTGTATGTGTGTGTGTGTGAGTGTACATACACACTCCCAACTGGGCACGTCTTCATCCTCTGTAGATTCGTTCGGTTGTGTGGAACACAGATGACAGCAAGCTGATTTCTTGTGGCACAGATGGTGCTGTGTACGAATGGAGTCTGTCCACAGGGAAGAGAGAGACAGAATGTGTGCTCAAGTCCTGCAGCTACAACTGCGTCACCATCTCTCCTGACGGCAAAATCATCTTTGCTGTTGGGTCAGACCAGACCCTCAAGGAGATTGCAGATTCCTCAGTGAGTCTGGCCCTGTCCCTCCTCTGGGCTGCTGCCTTGATCTGCAGAAGACAGCTTCCTGTGTTTACAGCAGAAAGGGGCTCTCTGAGAACAGGGCCCTTCTTGGGAGAACACCTGCCTCCTCATCCCTAGAGGATCAGCTCAGTAATTGTTACTCCTGGAATTTCCTGCCCAGTGCCCACCTGACTCATTTAAGTTGTGGGGCCCTTTTCCATTCTTCCTTTGCTTGCTGACTGTAACTTCTCTCTCTCTCACCCTCCGGGGAAGGAGGTCAGCAGCATCTCTAAATGGCGCTCTAACCCTTGATTTGCACCTACTTCCATGGGCTAAAAACAGAACCGTAGTTATTGCTATCACCTAAGCTTGCCTCCATAATTTTTTGGAAATCCCCAAACTCTGAAATTTTAAAATGATGCACCTCGGCTCCCAAATAGTTAAGGGAGGAAAGAAGAGCTCGGCAAGGACAGTTCCTGGAAAAGGAGCAGTGTCCTCCTGCACGAGCCCAACAGAGAGGAGGGTGTCTCTCCAGTATGCCCCCAGGTAGCCCCCAGTGTGGTGGTTTCCACGGTGCTGCACCAGAACAAAGCTTCTTCAGGGAGGGCCATGGTTCACATCTCTTGGTATCCCTACTAGGTAGCACGATGCATGGCCCACAGAAAACACCCAGTAAATAATTGGTGGCTAGGTGGGTGGGTGGGTTGATGGACAGTAGGGTGGACGGACGGATAGGTGGATGGATGGGTGGACGAGGGGACTAAAGAGTGAAGGAAGGAATGAATTCCCTGAGAGGGTCGTTTTGTTCCTATAATGGACATTAACTATTTGCTGAATAAATTTATGATCCACATCCCATTATTAGTTTGAGATACGTGATAGAACAGCAGCTGAGAGCATACTCTCGGGAGCCTGAGTGTAGGTGGGTGAGCTGAGGTGACTTACCTAGCATCTCTGTGGCTCTGTTTCATCATCTTTAAAATAGGGATGACAGTAACTACCTTAAGGGGCTTTTGTGAGGGTTAAATGAGTTACAACCCGTAAAAGCAGTAGAACGCTTCTGGGTATCTTATTAACGTTTCCTTAGTGTTATTCCTAACTCCTAGAACTGCTTACTCATCAGTTAAGCCACCAAGAAATATTTAGTATGTGCCCTTTTACGTGCCAGACACTATGCCAGATGCTAAAAGGGATGGAAGACACACATTTTTAAATCCGGAAGTTGCCCTAATGTTGCTCTTAAAAGCAAGGAGGAGAATGACCTGGGGACACTGGGGACATGGTTCCGCCCCTCACCCTGAACAAAGCTGGCTGTGTTTCAGGTGATTCGAGAGATGTCAGCATTTGACGTTGCCTACACAGCCATCGTCATCTCCCACTCCGGGCGCATGATGTTTGTGGGCACCTCGGTGGGAACCATCCGTGCGATGAAGTACCCGCTCCCTCTGCAGAAAGAATTCAATGAGTACCAGGCCCATGCAGGTCCTGTCACCAAGGTGAGGGGGACCATTTCCCTGGGGTTCAGTACCAGATTCCGCTCTCGAGAGATCCACCTGGTCCTGCCCGCTGCGTACCTGCTTCATCCCTTCTCCCTCCCAGCATCTTTTCTCTCCCCTTATTTATTAATCCAGCCAAGTGTTCAGTAAACACTTACTGGTTCTTAATACTCTTTGTTTGAACTACTCCTAGGAATTTGTCCTAGGAAGTGGTCAGAGGTGCCCCTGAAGATTTATGTACAAGGTTGTTCATCATATTATTTTGCATAATAATATGGGCCATTTGAGAGATGCTGTAGGGCCCCGCTCAGCTGTCCTCTACAGGCCAGCACCCTCATGTCCCAGCTGCTAATGGCTCACAGCTGTCCTCCACAGAGTTGCTCTGAACTAAAAGGAGACAGCCTGGGAGATGAGCCCCCATCCCTTCCCAGGGGCAGTAACGTGAGCACACATTTGTAAATTGTCCTTCCATCCCCCCTTGTGAAAAAGCAGTGTCCATGTTTCCAATGGGATCCTGAAGAACAGGCCCTGGGAAATGTGTTCTCTCTCCCACCTCCCTCTCTTAACTCCAATTGAACAATACCAGCCCCTGAGGTTTTTCATTAAGTCCCAAACTTTAAATTGACTTGCCTGCAGACACATCCTTATTAGGAAAGGATTTTTTCATTATAAACCGGAACATTCCTGTACTGAACCTGAGTCTTGGGTCCAAAGTAAATTACTATTACATATCTCCCCACTTTGCTTTAGAACCACTAAATTTTGTGGATGTTTACTTTTCTGATTATAAAAGCAAGATATGTTTATTTTAGGAATGAAAATCCTAATAGCATCATCATTAATATACTGATGCATTTTCTTCTACATTTTTGTGCATATGCTGTAAATAGATTGTATTGTATGTACTCTTTTGTTGGCAGCTTTTTTAAAATTTGTGCTATTATAGGCATTTTTTTATATGATTAAATAAATATTCCTCAAAAGCATGATTTTAGTAGCTATTCAAATATCCTATCACAATGATGGATCATAACTTATTTAACTCATCTCTTGCAGCTGGGCATTTCAGTTATCCCATGAGCTCTTGGATATCCTTATCTGTAGATTCCTATGAGCATCTCTGATTGTTTCCTAAGGCTAAATGTCTAGACAGAGAATGAATCCTGAGGGGAAGAGAATGGCCATTTTTAAAGTTCTTGACACATTTTGGTGATTGTGAGAAGAGAGTTTCCATAGTTGATACTTCAGTTTTCATTTTTTTATTTTGAAGTAACTATAGATTCACAAGAAATCTAAAAGACATCAAGGTCCCAGGCGCTCTTCACTTAGTTTCCCTCAATAGTCCCATCTGATGTACAGTGTCAAACCAGAAAACTGACAGTGGTACCAAGGTGGGGTCCTATGTCATTTTTTCTCATATACAGATGTGTGTAACCACCGCTGCACGCAAGACACAGAACTATTCCAGCACCACAAAGAACTCCCTCCCGCCCCCATCAGAGCCCCACCACCATGCCTAGTCTTCGGCAACCGCTGATTTATTTTCCACTTCTATAACTTTGACATCTTGATAATTTTATGTAAATAATCATACAGTATATATATGAAATTATCAAGATGTCAAAGTTTTAGAAGTGGAAAATAATCATACAGTACCTGGAGAAGGAAATGGCGACCCACTCCAGTATTCTTGCCTGGAGAATTCCATGGACAGAGGAGCCTGGCAGGCTACAGTCCATGGGGTCACAAAGAGTCAGACACGACCAAGCGACTAACACACAATCATACAGTATATGACCATTTGAGAGGAGATTTTTTTTCACTCAGCATAATACCTTTGATCTCCATGTCAGTTTTTTCATATGTCAATACTTTATTCTGTTTTCTCTGAGTAGAATTCCATGGTAAGGGTACGTCGTGATTTGTTTAGCTGTCTACCCCTTGTAAGATATTTGACTTTTCCCCATAGGTTTTGGGCTGCTACAAATAAAACTGCTATGAACAATCCCGTACTGGCTTTTATGTTAACATAAGTTCATTTCTCTGGGGTAATTGCCCAGGAATACTCTTGCTGAATCATATATTGCAAGTATGTTTATTTAGTTTTTCAAGAAACTGCCAAGCTGTTTTCTATTCCTTTCAGCATCACACAAAAGATCAAGTTTCTCTGCATCATTGCCAGCGTTTTGTATTATCAGTATTTTTCTTTATTTTAGCTGTTCTAATAGGTATATAGTGACATCTCATCACAGTCTTCATTTTCATTTCCTTAATAACTAATAATGTTGAATATCTTTTCATGTGCTTATTTGCCATCTGTATTACTTCTCCAATGAGATGTCTCTGTATCTTTTGCCCACTTCCTAATTAGATTATTGTGTGTTTTTTTAACTATTGATTCTTTCGTGTACCTAATAATTGACTGAAGATTCCAAATCCACAGAGAACATATACATAGCCTTATCTTTTCATTCATTCCCAGAAGCACGGGAGGGTTCCTGCCTCACTCTTTTCTAAGATCAGATCTTCCTCCCTGGGAGGCTGTGCCCAGGCTTGCGTGGGGTGGGGATCTTGCACAAGCACTGCCTCAGTCCTGGTCTCCACGGCCCGAGAAAGCCTCTCACCATGCTCCTTCTCCTCAGATGTCTCTCACCTTTGACGACCAGTTCCTGCTGAGTGTTGCCGAGGATGGCTGCCTGTTCACCTGGAAGGTCTTTGATAAGGATGGTCGGGGAATCAAGCGAGAGAGGGAGGTGGGCTTTGCTGAAGAGGTGCTCGTTACCAAGACAGACATGGAAGAGAAGGTAAGAATAGGATCTGACAAAGAGCAACAGGGAAATTGCCTGTCAGGCTGCGTCCAGTGTCCTGGGACCAGCATAGAGCCCCTCCCCAGCCTGTCTTCACCTGTGCCCGGCAGACCCCCACCACCACCATTGCATCCTGTGTCCTTCCCACCCCACCTGTGCTTCTGCCATGTGGTCACCGACTTACACTGAGCTGTACTCTCAGCCTGTGAGCTAGCTCTCCTCCCCTACTCTTTGAAAGCAGGTGCTGCTGCTGCTCAGTCGCTTCAGTCATGTCTGACTCTGTGCGACCCCATAGACGAGAGACACCAGGCTCCCCCATCCCTGGGATTCTCCAGGCAAGAACACTAGAGTGGGTTGCCATTGCCTTCGCCTTGAAAGCAGGAACTGTGACATAATTCTCTTTAATGACCAACAGTTTCCAGCACATGCCAGGCATGTGGGAATCAATAAATACTTACAAAATTAATGTAGCACATTGAATATTCCAGTTTTATCTGTGAAACTTAAATAACAGCTGGTATCTGGAACCTTCTTTTTAAAAAAAAAAAAAAAGTATTTATAAAACAGCCCTGAAATCCACTGCTTTCAATAATTAAACAATAAAAGTAATAATATCCAGTAACCATCCTTTTTGGGGGGGCTTTCCTGGTGGCTCAGTGGTAAAGAAGCCGCCTACTAATGCAGGAATCACAAGTTTGATCCCTGGATCAGGAAGATCCCCTGGAGGAGGAAATGGCACCCACTCCAATATTCTGGCCTTTGAGAAATTCAATGGACAGAGGAGCCTGGTGGGCTATAGTCCATGGAATTGCAAAAGAGTTGGACACGGCTTAATGACAAAACAACAGCAACTTTTTTTTAGGTTTGCCACAAGTCAAGCACTGTGCTAATTACTTTATAAGTATTTTCTCATTTAAATCTCCCGACTGGAGAAGATACTATTGTTTTCCCCCATGTTTCAGGAAATACTTTGGAGAAGTTGAGTGGCATGTCCGTAGTGCTCTTACACATAGAGCTCTTACAGTTAGGAGTGGGCCCAGAGCACCAATCCAGACTCCATCCACAGCCCACTTCCAGCACCATGACCTCAGAGGACCTTTCCTCCTGCTGATGCAGCCAACAGTCCAATCACATGTGTTTGGAGCGCTCTGAGCCCTATGCCCCCCGAGGAAGCCCAGTGGGTGGTATTCTCTCAGGGCGTACAGAGCATGCACAGCTGGCACTCACTGGCATTCATCCAGAGTTTAATGTGCATTCACTGAGTACCTGCTGTTTGCTGGTCACTGGGGTTGCATGTGTGGAAAGACAGGCCGGGCCCCGTGATCAGGAAACTCACAGTCACGCAAGGGACAGAGACAAGTGAAAGCAGCGGGACTGCCATGCCAAAAGGGCCCCTTAGTAGGATGATAGTCCCCTGGCGATTCTCGGAGATCACTCCGAGAGCTCCCTGGAACTTTCTGCAGGAAAGGGAAGTGGGAGGAAAGGCTGAGGGAGAGCCTGCGACAGTTGGGGTCTAACCTCCTGCAGGCAGGAACATGTGTCTCCTCCTCCTCCTCCTTCTCCCTTTTCTCTCTTCTTCCCAGAGGGGAGAGGAAGACGCCAAACAGGACACACCAGGCTGCACCGACGCCGGAGGTGTCTGGGCTGCCTCCTGACCCCCGCCCCCAGCTAGGCCTGACAGCGCTGCTGCCAGCTGGAAGTGACTAGTGTGTGTTCCCCTCACTTCTTGAAATTCCCTTGTTTCTTGGGCTCCATGCGCCCACACTCTTATCATTGCCTGTAAGCCACTGACTGTTCCTCCCCAGCAACTTTCCTGGCCCTTCCTTCACCTGGCCTTAAGTCACATTGCCCAGAATCCCCAACTCTCTCTTTTTCTTTACACTCTTTATGACATTCTATGTAACTGTGTGATTCACCCAGCCCCTTAATCATTCATTTATTCATGCATCCAACTAGTACTTGCAGAGGGATCTGCCATGTACCAGACACTGTGCCAGATCTGGGATTACAGAAATGAAAGACATAGGCAGTCCTGGAGCTTATATCACGGGAGAAGGTGTGGGTAAAATTTTATTCATTTATTTATTTTGGCCCTGCCACATGGCTTGCAGGAACTTAGTTATCCAGCCAGCAATTGCACCCACACCCTTGGCAGTGAAAGCGTGGAGTCCTAGTCACTAGACAGCCAGGGGATTCCCTAGGTAAAATTCTTAAAGGGAATCAAATGTGTAGTGAGCGTTATGAAGGAAACGGTGCTGTGGAGCACAGGGAAGGGACCCTGACCCAGGCAGACTGGTGTCTGAGGAAGGGAGCCTTGAACAGAGCCTCTAGGACGAGAACGTGTGCAGACGGGTGAGGGAGGGTGCTCTGAGGAGGATGCCCCTAGCTAGTGGGGCTGGAGTGGAGGGGTGCTGGAGAGAAAGGTTGGAGGTGAAGCAGAGAGAGACGGTAAGGGGGCTTTTATGGCAGGTTTTAGACTTTGGAGATGGTTCCTAAGGCCCCAGTGATGATCTGAGTTAGGCAATGACTTGATAGACTTGCATCTGGAGAGACTTCTCTGCCGCAGCCACGTGGAGAAGGACAGAGGCAGGAGGATGAGCAGGTGCTTCCAGTGCAGCGTGTCAGACCGGTGGTTCCGGCCAATAAATGTATCGCACTCGTCCCCGGACCCCCGGGGCCACATGTTCATCTGATAAGGTTTATTTGGTGCTGACTCCGTTGCCGGTCCTGTGCTGGGCTCCCAGGATAATGCAGGGAAGCAAGCCAGGCCAGGGCAACCCTCAGGGAATGGTCCGGTCAGGGGAGGTGAACTTCACCCACAGTCCTCTCACTCATCTTCACCACATCAGGTACCATTCCCTAAAACCTCTCCGAAATCTTTCCACTCTGCTCTGTTCCTCGACCTCTGGTCAGGCCCTCACCATCCCCCACCAGGACTGTGCAGGGCCCCTCAACTAATGCATCTGCCCTCAGTCCTTCTCTAACCCAGCCTGGGGGCACACTGCCTGGCTTTGGGCACTTCTCACAGTTGGTGATGATATGTCTACCTGACTGATTCAGTAAGCTGTAAGTTCCACGGAGGCAGGAATCCTGATTCAGCAAATACTTTTTGAGTGCCTACTGTGTGTTCAGCACCATTCTAGGTACCTGAAATACCTCAGTGTACAAAACCAACAAAGATCTCAGCCTTCTTGGAGATTGAATTCTAGTGGGGGGTGAAGACAAAAGGCAATAAAATAATACATAACATTTAATAGTGCCAAGATCTAAGGAGATAATGAAAAGTGGAGTAGAGTAAGGGGTGGGGAGTCAGAGTGCTGAGAATGGGAATAGCCAGGGGAAGGAAGCAGGATTAAATCAGGTCCATGTAGACCTGACTGAGCAGGTGACATTTAAGCATATTTGCAGAAGAGATGTGAGTTATTAGCATAATGCCTGCCGCTCAGTGGAGCTCCACACTGAATAGGTGTTTTGGAGATAGAGGAAGAAGCTCATATGTCTCCAGGTGTCTGATCTGTGTTTTATGTGGAAAGATGACAGATGCTCTGAGCAGAGCTGCAGGTCCCAGAGAGCTCAAGGCCACGGGTTTAAATAGTCCGATTCAGCCGCACTGTGAATGTTCTTGATTCTGTGTCCTCCTCCCAAAGGCTCAGGTTATGTTGGAGCTGAAGACTCGTGTGGAAGAATTAAAAATGGAGAATGAGTATCAGCTTCGACTAAAGGATATGAACTATTCTGAGAAGATTAAGGAGCTAACAGACAAGTTCCTCCAGGAAATGGAGTCCTTGAAAACAAAAAACCAGGTCTGTTGAATCAACAGCCACAAATAAGAAATTTCCTATTCACGCAAGACAACTGGCACTTGCTCAAACAATAAGACATATGATAATGTTGATAACATCAGAAATGCTTACAGCAAAGTGCTCAGTGGAAAAAGAGAAAAAAGCAGAATATAAAAAACTCTTTATGGTAAATGCTACTAATGAGGTAAAATAGGTACACTTAGAACAGTTTTTAAGAAAATAGGTAATGATGTGACCATCTCTGGAAGCTGAGATTGTGGATAGTTTGAATTCAGTTCTTTATGCTTTTCTATAATTTCCAAATTCTCCACCAGGAGAATATATTACCTTTCTGATCGAGAGAAACTTACTTAATAGCAAAATGAAAAGTAACAAGAAAAATCAAGTATGGAAAGAGAAAGCTTACAGAATATTGATCTCCAGATTGTCAGTAAGTTAAGTAACATTAGTCTAAATGACCTTCCTGTCATTAACATTGGTCCAAGATTCTCCTGGAGTGATTTCTCTGTTACGTACAAACCCGCCTGGCCCTTCTTCCAACACTGCCAGTTTTTTGCTCAAGTGATATTTGGTTCTTTTATGTTATCTCTATGGGTCTAAAAATACCCTGACAGTTAATTTTAGTATTTCATTCTTTTAATCAACAAACATCAGTGCCCTCTGTACACAGAGTACAAAGTTAGGTCCCTCCCCTGCCTGCAAGGAGCTTTCCTGCTCCATTAAAGAAAACACATTCTTAGAAGCTGACACATTAACATATCCAAGGATTTCCTTTTAGAATGATGTGCTAACAACAGAGGAGTCAAAGCAATCCTTACCTTTTCCACTCAAAAATCCATTTGGTGCCTGTCCAAAACTGAACTCATGATTGACAAGATCCATTTCATAGGAGGGATCTGTATAGAGATAATATAGAACTTTCAGAGCAGACTATAATACAGATAAAAATGATAGCTTGACTATTGTCATAGAACAGTGCTTGGTGCAAAGTAAGGGCTTGGGAAATGTTTGTGAGTGAAGGAGGCTGTTACTTATACAATTGGTGCTTCTCACAGTGGTGCTTTCAGCAGACATGTAGAAATGATAATATTTAACTCTGTGTCTTAGGTTTTAAAAACTGAAAAAGAAAAGCAGGATGTACTCCATCGCGAACGTATGGACGACCTCCTGGACAAACAGAGCCGGGAACTGCAGGACCTAGGTGAGGCCACCTGGGCAGAGGGCAGTTGGTTGGAGACAAAGTCCGACAGCCCTCTGGATTCAGCCCCTGTCTGTAAACAGCCTGCCTTTATCCCCTGGAGCTCACTGTGGTTTTTATTCCTGTGTGTTTACTCATTCTTTAAACACAGGTTAAATACCTACTGCATGCCAGTAGGAGATAAAAAAAAAAAAAAAAAGTGTGGGTTTGGAACCTAATAGGCTGCATCGGGTCCCAGACTCACCCTGACTTGCTGGTGCTCTAGGGAGTCACCTAACCTCCCCCAGCCTCAATTTACTCTTCCATAAGATGGGGGTACTGGTACCTGTTTTGCATAGTCAGGACATTTTTCTTGGCCCTGGACCCACAAACATCCCTCTGCACTTTCCTGGAAACCTTTCTGCCTAACATCGAAGGGAGGGAATCCGGTTGCCTTATAAGACGATAGCATGGGGGCCCTGTAAGGAAGCTGGGTGTGCATTTGAACCTGGCCTGTCGAAGCAGAGGCTCTGGCTGGCCCTGGAAGGGAACGGAAAAGCAGTCAAGGCTCCTGAGTGTCCCCGGGGTGGGTGCTACCGTCCCTCCTGAAGTAACCTTCCTTGCTTCTCTCCAGAATGTTGCAACAACCAAAAGTTGCTTCTGGAATATGAGAAGTACCAGGAGTTGCAGCTCAAGTCCCAGAGGATGCAGGAGGAGTACGAGAAGCAGCTTCGGGATAACGATGAGACCAAGAGCCAGGCCCTGGAGGAGCTGACTGAGTTTTATGAGGCCAAACTGCAGGAGAAAACCACCCTCCTGGAAGAGGTACTCACAGGAAGCCAAGATTCGCCTCCCGTTCACAGTGCCATCCTGCAGCCCTGGCCCAGGAACAGCCCTGAGAGCAGTGGGGAGCCTCGCTTGACCTCCTTTTCCTTCCCCACCTTCCTTCCTGAGTGTGTTTCGTGGCCTTGCTTTGTGCTGTTTCTATGTTTGTGTCCCTGGCAGCAAGGGGCCTCCCTGAGTAGGGAGGTGCTCAGCTTTTCAGACCGAAGTTCCTTGGCTAGACTAAGTTCATCCCCATTGTTCTCTTCTAACTGTATCTTCACCGGGGAGAGTTTTCTAGCAGAAGCCTGTAGAACCTGGAGACGAACAAGGTACCTGAACCATGGGGAAGGTGGTTGCCTGAAACACTTCGTAGCTTCTTATGTCTCACAAGATGAAATCATCCCTTCACAAACAGACCTGTCTTACAGGTTTACCAGCATAAGTGCTGGGTGGTCAAGCAAAGTGAAATGTGGGGCCAGGTTCTCGGTTGGGTGAGAGAGGGGGTCACACAGACTAATGTTCATCCAAATGTAGACGGGACAGTGGGGGACGCAGACACAGAGCACCTCCCCCCTCCACCTCCTAACCCCCCACCCACCCCCCACATCCCCTGCCCCTGGCCTGCAAGGTCAGGAAAGGCTGGCAGGAGCTACAGAGATCCTGGAGGCATGGAAGCTGGGATTAACCAGGAGACAGGGAAATGCAGGAGGTTAAGAGAGAGCATCCAGGGAGAGCAAAGTCATAGAACGTTCCAGCAGATGGGGTTGCCGCAATATCTCGTTTCCTGAGATGATGAGAACATTGAGAGAAGCCAGATGGTCTCCTTTTTGGCACAAAATTCTGGCAGATGGTGTTCTGAGAGTGAGGGGGCAGGAGAGTCATGAAGGTGTGGAGTGGTATTTTGGGTTTTTGTTTTTTGTTGTTTTTTTTTGGCTGCTCTGGGTCTTCATTATGGTCATGGCCTTAGTTGCCCCATGGCATATAGGATCTTAGTTCCCCAACCAGGGATCGAACCCACTTTGGAAGGCACATTCTTAATCACTGGACCACCAGGGAAGTCCCCATATGGAGTGATTTTTGAAGGGAATGACCAAGAAGAGGATGGGCAGGTCTGTCGCTGAAGGCCTAGCTGCCTGAGGCTAATTCTGGCTGTAGTCACCCACTATGCTGTGTGCTTTTCCACAGCAGGGCTCTGCAAGTAAACGTGTGAGCACGGAAGGCACAGAGCAGCCCTGACCCAGAGCTGGGACTTCACCAAGTGGTGAAAAGTTTGTCCTCATAAAACTCAGTGGCTGCAGTTTGGCCTCGTAAAACTCAGTTGGCTGGGAACTAGCCACTGGGTCCAGGCCAGAGAGTCAGTAAGGAACCAAGAGACAGTGGATGACTCAAGCCCAGGCCAGGGAACGTGGTGAGGTTGAGAGCCAGGGTGGCATACCTGGGATCCAACAGGGAAGCCACCGGTGCTCAGAGAGCAGGGCCTGTATTTTAAGACTCAGAGGTGGCACCGTTCCAGGGGGTGGGCCTGAGAGTGGGTGCACGAAGATAAGGGTCACAGCACCAGGAAACGTCCTAGGGTCCTCTGTAACCACCCTGATGATGGCAGGGAAGATGCTGAATCGGCATCCAGAAGTCCTCAGTGAACTGGGACACTGCCCAGGCAGCGGGGGTGGACTCCGTAGGAAGTAGAGGGTGGAGGCCCAACAGACTTGGCAGAGGCTGAGCGCAGATAGCAGAGTGAGAGCCAAGAGAATTCCACCACCACCTGAGCCCACCTGATTCCAGTTCTCCAGTGTGAGCAATGCTCCCTGGCTGCCCTGCCTACCTGCCCAGCCTCATTTCCAGTTGCCCCATCCAGCTCCCCACATCCAATGACGTGGAGCCTCCAGAATTCTTCTGCACCAACCTCTGAGCTCCTGCTCAGGATGATGATCCTTCACTTGGCTGCGGGTGTGCGCCCCCAGGGACTCAGGACAAGAGCCAACTCCTTGACAAATTTCCCCTAACCCCTCACCCTCCTCCCCTTTTACAGGGCTAAGCATCCCTCTGTGTTCTCAAGGCCTCCAGACCCCTTTTGTCCGTGTGGCTTATACAACAACATCTCAGTCTCCTGGGCTCTGCTTTTAGGGTGAATGGATCCTCCCAGAGTAGTGAGAGGCCAGCCTTCCTCCCCAGACCTCTCATGGTGATGACAAGGCTTTTCTTCTTTTGAGTCAGCAGGATTTCAACTCAGAACTTTCCTAGAGAGATGCCTCCCAAATGTCATCTTACTAAGCTGACTGGGATTCTTCTATTTTTTAGCAACATCTCTTAGATCAAGAGCAGGGGCTTGTGGGCCCCTCTAGGTTACAGATGGAGTCCACTGGCCAGACTTCCATCCAGCAAGAGTCTAGCAAAGAGAAGCCTTTGTCAGGAGGTCGTTGAGCTGTTTTAAAACCACCTGCCTCTCTCAATCTCCAAAACACTTGGTCAAGAGATGGTATATGCAACCTGGGAGAATGCCAGGGTCCGAATCAGAAGAAAGCCACTGATTCTGCTGAGATCTACAGTGTCCACCCCCAGGCAGCAGTGATCAAGGAGGGGTCCTACACTAGTCACTCCCCATGCTCCACCAGGCAGAGCTAGTTCTCCCAGCATCTGAGCTCTAGGCTTGTACTCATTCAATACCAACTCTATACCATATACTGTGCTGGGTATTCACTGCGGCAGACAGAGATGCGGCCCTGCCATCATGGAGCCTCCATGTCAAACATCATCATCAAACATTATGTGATGGGGGATATACAGGCTTCACACAGGAAATGATAATTCAACCAAGAGCTGGAGGAAGAGTCAGAGAAAGCCACGGGAAGAGGCTAGAACCAGAGGTACAGTGATTACCAAGGTCCTGTAGCCAAGGACCGTGCACAATGGGGGAACTGCAGTTAGTTCACACTGGCAAGAGCTCAGGGTGGGAGTGATGGCTGAGGCTGGAGAGGTGAGCCAGGCCTGCCTCCTGAGAGTCTGTGGACCGGGTTCAAGAGTCCGGACTCTACCCTGAGGACAAGGGTGAGCCAGAGAAGGCTTTCAAGTTAGGGGTAGCATGACCAGGTGCGTGGTTTAGAAAGCTCCCCTCGACTGGAGGATGAGCTCAGACTGGAAGGAAGCATGACCAGAGGCAGGAAGCCCACTCGAAGACTGAAAACAGTCCAGGCAAGAGAGAATGGGGGCTGGGCAGTGGCAGAAGCATAGAGAAGTAGATGCATTCAAGAGGTGAAAAGGGTGGTACTGGCTGGATTAGGGAAGGGTAGAAATCAAAGAGCCACTCATTCATTCAATATTTATTGAGTACCTGCTGTGTGCCAGTGTGCATTGTATGCTGGGAACTCATGGTAGGCATGATAGGCTAGGTTTTTACCCTCAGGGAACTTACATCTAATGGGAAAGACAATCAAGTAATTCCAGAAATAAATATAAAGTTGTAAGTATCACAAGTTTAGTGAAAGGAAGATAGGGGTGGGGGGCTGGTGTCAGTGTGAAGAAAGCCAGAGGTGGAATGGCGGATGTTCTGATGGGACAGTGATCAAAGCGATGGAGCGTGAGGCCTGATCTGGTGGGGAGAGAGGGACAGACAGGACAGGAAGAAAGTGGAAGGGCCGAGGGGCCCATGGCCTTGTTTTCCATTTCTGTGCTAACACTCGGTCTCTCATCCCCGTGATAGCCTTCAATGCTCACCTTGCCCTGGGCCCTCCGAGCTCCAAGGTGCCGCCTGTCCCCACCTCCCTGGGCTCACACTCTTCTTCTCTCCATGCCAGGCACAGGAGGATGTCAGGCAGCAGCTACGGGAGTTTGAAGAGACCAAGAAGCAGATTGAAGAAGATGAGGACCGTGAGATCCAAGACATCAAGACCAAATATGAGAAAAAGCTTCGGGAAGAAAAGGAAGCAAACCTGAGACTCAAAGGAGAAACAGGCATCATGAGGAAGAAGGTATCGGGCTGGTTTCTGAGAGGCGTGGGGGACAGGCCTGGACCACACTGCAGAGAAAGCATGGGGCGGGTGGATGGACACGGAGTCAGCTAACAGTGGCTCTGCCCAGGGAAGGAGCCGGTGACGGGGGAGACTGGCAGAATTCCCACCTGAATGTCCTCATCTCCAGCAAGTGGGTTTGGAAAGCAGCGCCGGCCAGTGTGAAGGTTCCCCCTGCACAGACAGGCAGACAGATCCTTACCACACCATCTGATGGGGTAACCACTGGGGCTCGTCCTCCTCTCTCCTGTTTACAGGAGACAGGGAGGTTCACCTTGACACTGGTGAACCCTTTGAGCTTTCCTTTATTGGCAAGTGGGATTTAGAGTTTTCCGAGTTAAACCTTTAAAGTGGAAATGAGGTCTTTGGAGGTGAGATAAAGTCTGCGACTGGAGGTGTCCTCAGGCTCTCAGTGTAGGGAGTCAGGGCTGCTCCTGGTCGGACACGGTGGGTGGGAGAAGGATTGGGAGTAGAGGGTACTTAGTTTACAAGGTGGGGGAGATGTTTGTAGTCACTGACGGCCAGGCAAGGAGGCATTCAGTTCACGGATCTTTACAGAATTGCCGATCCCCGCCCCAAACTTTAAGCATTTGTTGTTGTTCAGTTGGTCAATCATGTCTGACTCTTTTCGACCCCATGGACTGCAGCACGCCAGGCTTCCCTGTCCTTCACTGTCTCCCAGAGTTTGCCCAAACTCCTGTCCGTTGAGTCGGTGATGCCATCGAACCATCTCATCCTCTGTCATCCCCTTCTTCTGTCTTCAGTCTTTGCCAGCATCAGGGTCTTTTCCAATGAGTCAGCTCTTTGCATCAGGTGGCCAAAGTATTGGAGCTTCAGCTTCAGCATCAATCCTTCCAATGAATATTCAGGGTTGACTTTCTTTAGGATTGACTAGTTTGATCTCCCGGAGAAGGCAATGGCAAGCCACTCCAGTACTCTTGCCTAGAATATCCCATGGACGGAGGAGCCTGGTAGGCTGCAGTCCATGGGGTTGCTATGAGTCAGACATGACTGAGCGACTTCACTTTCACTTTTCACTTTCACACATTGGAGAAGCAAATGGCAACCCACTCCAGTGTTCTTGCCTGGAGAATCCCAGGGACGGGGGAGCCTGGTGGGCTGCCGTCTATGGGGTCACACAGAGTCGGACACGACTGAAGTGACTTAGCAGCAGCAGCAGCAGTTTGATCTCCTCACAGTCCATGGGACTCTCAAAAGTCTTCTCCAACACCACAGTTCTAAAGAAGCCAAATGCAAAGCAAGTTCACATTCTTTCCTATTAGAAATCACACTGCTTGGGCTTCCCTGGTGGCTCAGAGGTTAAAGCATCTGCCTCCAATGCAGGTGACCCGGGTTCGATCCCTGGGTCGGGAAGATCCCCTGGAGGAGGAAATGGCAACCCACTCCAGTATTCTTGCCTGGAGAATCCCATGGACGGAGGAGCCTGGCGGGCTTCAGTCCACGGGGTCGCAAAGAGTCGGACACGACGGAGCCACTTCACTCACTCAGTCAACCCAGGAGCAGTCGTGCCTCCCCTTCTTGGATGTGACTAAGATGGCTCATCGCTTAGGACCTAGTCTCTGTGACCTTGATGGATCATGGAGTCCAACCTTTCAAGGTCAGTGCAGTCATGGAAAACTCTGGATCCACCAGGGGAACTGGTTTCTGGAGGCTCTAACGGCAGACAGTCTTCCTCACATAAGGGGATGGGACCGGGTCTTCTTGGACAGAAGGCTCGTTGCCCCTTTGTCCTGGGAAACTCCTGAAAATCCCAAATTCCGCTGAGGAGCTCCTAAAATCTACAGGCAGTGGGAGGAATGGAGGTGAGCTCACAGGCTCTGGTGTTCTCTGCTGTTGCCCTTTGTTCCCCTAGTTCAGCGGCCTGCAGAAGGAGATTGAAGAGCGAACCAACGACATTGAGCTCCTGAAGGGGGAGCAGGTGAAGCTGCAAGGGGTCATCAAGTCCCTGGAGAAGGACATCATGGGCCTCAAGCGGGAGATCCAGGAGAGAGACGAGACGATTCAAGATAAGGTAAAGGCACATCCTCTGTCCCCCCTCAACTCCAGCCTAGCTGGACCCAGGCCATGAGGGCAAAGCTCTAGACAGACTCCCTGCCTTTTGACCGCAGTGGGGGATGAGCTGTCAGTGAAGTGCCTACTGTGTGGGTGGCACGGGCCTAAGTGCCGTAAATTCATCCATTCAGTTCCCCCCAAAACGCCAGGGACCACGAGCAACCCAGTTGTATAGCTCAGGAAGCTCAGGAAACTGGTTCCCAGGGTTAAGTGTCTCACCCAGCGTGGTAACAGTTTATAGGTGACAGACTTGTGGTAAGAACCTGAGTGCTGACTGCCAGGCCCCAGCTCACCTCTGTGCCAGGCATCCCAGGGTGACCATCCCTTGGACTGGGGGCAGCTCACCCACCGCATCGCCGGTGTGGTCCCCCTGATCAGAGAGGAACTCCCCTGCGGGGAGCCCTGTAACCACTGGGGACCGCAGAAAGTGAAATCACTTTTCTGGATAGCTTTCTCACAAAACAGCAAGACAGACACATCACCTGTTGTGAGGTCCACCAGCTCCGTATCCAAAATCTCACCTCCTCCTCCTCCTGAGCAAATCCAGGCTCCTCGCCCTCCTCTCATCCCCTTTGCCATTGTTGCCTTAGTTGGATGCAACTCGGGTGTGGTTGAGAACCTGGGTTTCCACCTAGTGAGCTGGGTTCCTGGGCAGCCTTTTCCACTGGCCACATGACAGCCTCAGGCAACTGATCCAGGTCTTGTTTTCTCACCTGTGAATGGGGTGCTCAGCGGGTCTGACAAAGACACAATGAGGCAGTGCCTGCATGTCATTTCTGCAAGTGAGCATTTGCGTTTATATCTGGGCATTTTTTTAGGTAGGAGCCAAAGCTCTCTGCAGATTCTTAAAGTGTTTTTTTATTAATTTTTATTGGTGTATAGTTGATGTACAATGTGTTAGTTTCACATGTGCAGCAAAGTGAATCAGTTACCCATATGTATATACCCACTCTTTTTTAGATTCTTTTCACATATAGGTCATTACAGAGTACTGAGTAGAGTTCCCTGTGCTATAAGTAGGTCCTTACTAGTTAGCTATTTTACGTATAGTAGTATGTATATATTGACCCCCAATCTACTGATTTTTTTTGTCCCCCGCCCCCACTTAAAGGGGGGTTTTGACAAGAAAGAGGTTAAGACCTCTAGAAAATTGCACCAGCCTAACGGGTCTAACAGCCTTCCATCCCACTTCCCATCCAGGCTCCCTGCCTCCACACTCTGTAATCATTTCAGTCTCCCACTTTAAATTCTTTCGCAGCACTCAACTGCATGTGGCAAGGGTCAGCAACCTTTTTCTTCTGTGAAGGGCAAGGTAGTAAATATTTTTGTCTTTGCAGGCAGTGTGGGTCTCTGCCACAGTTGCTCAGTTCTGCTCCAGTAGCATAAAATCAGTCATAGACATCAGTGAATGGGCTTGGCTCTGTTCCAATAAAACTTGATGAAAATAGGCAGAAGGTCAGATTTGACCTGAGGGCGATAGCTAACCAGCTTCTGGCCTCCTGGATAAATTCTCAACTATTTAGACCCTCGCCTTTCTCCCCTCTTCCCCACCAGCCTCGTTTCTCACTGCCCGCATCTACCACCGCCCTAGCTCATGCGGGTTCTTTTCAGCACCCTCAGTACACACCATGCCTTCCGTGTGCCAGCCTCTTCAACAACACCTGTCACAGTGTAGGTTTACACTTGTTGGCACGTCTGCTTTCCCAGCTAGTATGTTTCCTCTTAAGGGTAGGGACTGTGGCATATTTCTATTTGGCATTTGTAACCTTGACAAAAGATCTCTGTTCAGTAAATAACAGATAGATCTACACTCCAGTTGTCATTGCCTTGCAACACATTGCCCCAAGACTTAGTGGTGAAAAACAACTGTTTTATTATACTTGAAGATTTGTGGGTCTAGAATCTGGACAGGGCACAATGGGATGGCTTGTCCTCAATGTCTGGGTCCTAGTGGGACCTCAGTTGGGTGACTCCAGCAGTGGTGGGCTTGAAGACCAACAGCCAATGTGGCTTCTTCAGCCCCCTATCCAGCCTCTTTTCCAGCATGGCTGGAATGCTGGGCTTAGCTGGGACTGTTGACAGAGCACCAAACATGCTGTCCAGCCTATAGGTCTCAGAGTGGTGGGACGTTTGACATAACAGGTGGCCTCCCCCAGAGCACGTGTTCCAAGAAAACCAGGTGGAAACTGCTAGGTCTTTTCCGAGGTAGCCTGGGAAGCCACACTGCATCACTTGAGCTGCATTCTTTGGGTTACAAGCAGACCATAAATCCAGCCAGACACAAAGGGAAGGGATTAGACCCTGCCTCCTGATGGAGAAGTGTAAGATCATATTGTAGAAGAGCATTTGGGATGAGAGGTGCTGTCCAGGTGAGCTTCTTCCATGCAGTTGACCACAACCTGTCCGGATGGGTGAGTGAATGATTGAAGTCTGGAACAGAAGCTGGGGAGTCAGTGGTGCCCCTGGTGGGAGACACCCCCCTTTGTGTCCCCTCAGGAGGTCACAGGATTTGTGTTCTGTGCCTAAAGGGATTCCATACCAGGGCCTCCGGATAGCTGTCTCATGCCTCCGTGCTCTCACCCACAGGAGAAGCGAATCTATGATCTGAAAAAGAAAAATCAGGAACTAGAGAAATTCAAGTTTGTGCTTGACTACAAAATAAAGGAGCTGAAGAAGCAAATAGAGCCTCGAGAGAATGAGATCAAGGTGATGAAGGAACAGATTCAAGAGGTGAGAGGCCATCTGGACACCCTGGCCTTTGTCCCGACCATTCCTGGCTGGGGTGGGGGCTGGGGGAATGAAAGCACGCTCTCCTCACAGCCTCTCTCTGCTCCCAAGGTCCACACCAGCCTCCACTCCTCACCGGAAGTCAAAGGGAAGGCCTAAGGAGGGGTCCAGTGGTGCAGAAGCAAAATGCTTTGAGATTTGGCTTCCCCTGGGGCCCTTGGGTGGGATTTAACCCTGCTCCTCCCCTGACTCCCCGCTGTGCCCATATTCTGGGCCCTCAAAGGGAAACCGCAGCCATTGAGGCTTCAGCCACCAGGGGGCGATGTCTACTCAGCCACCAGCTTGTCCACCAGAAAGTACATCCCTCTGGATTCAACATTTTTTTCAAGGACTAACCATGTTGGTGGGGGCCCTACGTGAGGCGGCGGTGTTTGGACTTCATCTGACAAGGAGTAGGAAATCCTCAGAGGCTCTTGAGCAAGAGAATGGCAAAATGAAGTGTGTGTTCTGGGAAGCAAACAGGATGAAGGCAGAGAAAAGAGAGGGCTCCTGAGAGTCCAGTGGGGTACAAGTGTTCCCCTTTGGCCCCTCTGCCTTTCCTTATGGCAGCGTTTACCTGGAAGTCTGCCCATGCTGGGCAGAGAGCAGCTGGCTGGGGTCCACGGTTGATCTGAAACTGAACTCCTAACATCCCCCTTGTCCAGTTCCCCCACTTCTCAGTCAGCGGCACCAAGGTGCTTAAGGCAGAACTCTGGATGCCTTCTAAGGTCTTCCCTTGTTAACCCCCGTATCCAAATCACTGATGCCTGTCTGACTGATTTCCAAATGATATTTCAAATCCAACCCTCCTTGCCCTCTGTTTCCACCTACCACTCCAGTCCACACCTCCCTCTTCTCTCTTCTGGACTTGACCCCAGCCTCCAGTCTGGTCCCTACATCAATACCACAGCAAACTCCCAGTGGTATCCCATCCCACCTAGAATAAAATTCAAACTCTACCGAGGCCCCTGAGGCCCTGCATGATCCCACCTCTACCTGTCCCTCCAGCCATATCTCCAGGCTCATTCTCCAGCTCTAGCCTGCAGGCTTTCTGACAGTTCCGAGGACAAGCCACGTTTTTCCCATCCTGGGACCTTTGCAAATCTGTTCCCCCTGCCCGGAAGGCTCTCAGAATGATGATCACCTAACTGGCTGCTTTGAGTTTTTCACATCTCAGCTCCTGTGTCACCTCTTCAAGAAGGCCTTCCCTGACCATCCTATCCAAAACAGCCTCCTGCTCCCCATCATCTCTAACTGTGCTGAGCAAAGCCAAACGTAAAAGGTACAGGATGTGCCGATAGCCCCATTAGAACCGGCTCCACAATAGCTATGGTGGAGGAAAGCAAGGCCTTTTGTCCAGGAGGCCCAAAAAAGAGGCCAGATGGCGTGCTCGGTCCAGGGCTGATGCATCCAGAAAGGACTTGTCCTTGTGACGGTTACTTTCTCCCTGGCCTCTGGGATAAGGAAGAGTGTTCCCAGCTGGCCACAGAGCGGCTTCCTGGTGGCCTCCTGCCATTCTTGAATGACCTCAGGGCCCAAGAATGGCAGCCTGAGCAGATAAGAAAGAGCAGGGGCCCCACCTGCCTGGAAGGTCGAGGTGCCGCAGGCCCCAGACTGTCACTGCCTCCCTTCTCCCCCTACTCCATCTGGCGTTTGTTAAGTGCATTTCAGGTTGGGTCAGTTGTCTTCCGCTGCCACACCCCTCAAAGATTGTTCACTTTCCCTTCAGTTCCTGGACCAACCATGACTTTGGTCGTCAGCAGGGAATATGCCCCCCTCACTTTGGGAATGAGTCAAACAGGACCCCTCCAGCCCCACCACAGGTGCCAGTCTCAGCCAGGGCTGCTCTCTGGGCCCAGTTCCTTCCCCAGGGGCCCATGACCCAGGGGCTTCCATCTGGGGGTCAGAAACCTTTGGCCCACCTGCTGCAGCCCTCCCTGGAAGTTCCCTTCCCTGCAAGAAGGAAACTGCAAGTCCTCGGCGCCTTTGTAGAGCTGAGACCTCTGTGCGTGGAAGAATACTCCCCACACACACCCCAAATGCTTTTCCAGCTTCTCTTTGATGAGTCATGACTATCTCCTTCCTAGGGCAGGAGTTTGCAGAACCTTATTTTCCTTCATACATTTTTATTTCTTCATCTAGTGCGGGGTTTGTTCTCCTCAGGACTGTTTACACTCTGGGGTGCCCACGTCTTTGTTGGTGGGGAGGGGGGCTATCCTGTGCCTCGTAGGATATTTAGCAGCATCCCTTGTCTCTACCCACTAAGATGCCAGTAGCAACCTGCCCCTCCCCCTCCCCCAGATGTGACACCAAAAATGCCTCTGGATGTTTTGCCACATGTCCCCTGAGGAGGCAAGATGCCTCTCCCCAGCGCCCCACCCCATTGAGAATCTCTGAACTGGGTGAGTAACACATGACGAGTAGGTGGAATTTCCCCACCGGGAACAGGACTACTTGTTCCCCTATACCAGCTAGTCTCCTGGCTGTCCAGCCAATGACTCAAATTTAACATATTTCACAATTTTCTGTGAACTAGATTTTTTTTTTTCTCAGCGTGGTTTGAGGCTTTGCTCGTATCACTTCCTTTCCAACCTAATCTGCCATTGCTGACTTTAAGATTGTAGAGAAAGAGGCACAGCCAGCTACAGGCACTCAGATAGACCTTGGAGAAGCCCCTCTCTCTTTTTATAAAGTATTATTTATTCAGCTATGTCGGGTCTCAGTTGCAGGGTGTAGGCTCAGTAGTTATGGCATAAGGGCTTAGTTGCCCCGAGGCATGTGGGATCTTAGTTCCTTGACTAGGGATTGAACTCATGTCCCTTGCATGGCAAGGCAGATTCTTAACCACTGGCCCACCAGGGAAATGTCCCCTTTCACTCCTGCAGCGGCCATTTCCTTGGACTGGGGCAGCAGCCTCTCGCCTGGGCCACAGTGGCAGCCCCCTGACTGGCTGCCTGGTTCCAGTCTTGCTTTTGCCATCAAACCTTCTAAGGTGCACATCAGGTCAAGCCACACCTTGGGTGAGACCTGTCAGCGGCTCCCTGAACTCTCAGGATAAAGGCCACGCTTCTGACCAGTTTAAACTTCTGGCCAGGAGAGTCTGAGCTTCTCACCATTCGAGCCTCAGCCCTAGGGTCCTGAATGACCCAGCTCAGCTGACCTGTCCAGCCCCCTCTTCCCCTTCCTCACATGCATCCCCTCCAAGGTCCAAGGGTGGCTGAACCACTCGCAGCCTGCAGAGATGCACCAGACTCCCATGCTTCTGGTCCTTTCTGTGCATGGCTGTTCTCCCTGCCTGACATTCTCCTTCCCGACTTGCCCTCTAAACCCTCTTCCTCCTATAAAACCCTACTGAGCATCCCTTCCCTGGGGGCCACCCCCACCCCTCCACTGTGCACACACAGGGCTCTTTCTGTCCTGACTGCAGACGATGCTTATCCTGCTCCACCTGACCTTCTCATTGACTTCCCGCTAATCCCTCTAGACCCAGGGCTTCTTGAAGACAGAAACTGCCTCTCAATCAGGTCCGTATCCCCTATGCCTTTGACAGCCAGCCAGTCCTTTCTAACAGATACATTCTTTGGTTAGCTGTGCAAATAACCACACTTGCTGTGTGTCCTCTACCCGGTGGCCCCGCAGAGCTCTGCAAACATTGCATGTTTATCTTATCATTCTTCTTCCAGAGCCAGGTTGTTCCAGGCCCCCCTCCCTTCCCTCGCTTTTGCTCTGCCTTGCCCTTCTACATCTGCGGTGCATGCGTTCATTCACATGAATATTTCCCGAGTGCCACCTTTATGCCAGGCGTTGGGTCAAAGGGTTCCTCTGTCCATACAAAATGCTTCCAGTAATTAGGCTGACATTCTTCTAAACGTTACCCCTCCCTGTCCAGGATGCGGCTCCTTAAGGCTTGCTGGTACTCCAGAACATGACTGGGGAGCCTTGAAATCTGACCAAAGGGGCTGGGTTAGAGTAAAGGGGCTACTCCATCCGGTCATGAAAAAACCCAGTAAACTCCCCCAACCTCCTCCCTCCAAAAAAAAAAATAGCAAACCTCTCTAATAATAGGAATGCTGCTGCTGCTGCTGCTAAGTCACTTCAGTCGTGTCTGACTCTATGCAACCCCATAGACAGCAGCCCACCAGGCTCCTCTGTCCCTGGGGTTCTCCAGGCAAGAATACTGGAATGGGTTGCCATTTCCTTCTGCAATGCATGCATACATGCCAAGTTGCTTCATTCGTGTCTGAATCTGTGCGACCCTCTGGACAGCAGCCCTCCAGGCTCCTCTGTCCAAAGGATTCTCCAGGCAAGAATACTGGAGTGGGTTGCCATTTCCTTCTCCGACAGGAATGCTAGTGTCCACCAGATTTGGCCTGTCAATCAGGCTGCACTCTTTTGATTTTGGCAGGAATTAAATCCGTGAAGCACTCACCTACAGCTGATTGTCACTCACAGGTCTTTGGTTAATAGCAACGCCACAGTGAATAGTCTTTCAGAAGCACATAGACAGCTTCTTTTTCTTTTGAAAATAAGACACCCTGAGTTGTACTTTTCAAGAACTTTTCAACAGAATGATGAGGCAAAGGTCCCTTCTCAGCCTCCTCTTTCCTGTTTGATGCTTTAGACTGGGGACACCTACATGCTGGTCCTGTCAAAACTTTCTGCTTTAGAGTCAGCCCTGCTGACTTGTGGCCCCAAAGAGTCAAAATTCACTCACTCAGCTTCACAGAGTAGACAAGAAAGGGGCTTGTCTGCAGAACCTTGCCTCAGGCTCCAGGTTCCAGTAGTCAGGAGTCACCAATTTATAAGGAATTCAAGAAAAGAAGGTTGAAGGAACAGAGAAACTAGAGGGGGAGGATTCATAGCCTGGGTATAGAAACACATGATCTGGGCCACCATACCAGCCAAGGGGGTCGGGGTCTTCGAGGATGGCCAGGAATAAAAGGAAAGGTTCGTTCCAAAGGGGGAACTAGAAGGGAGGTGCCCTGGTAGTAGGGGAAATAGTCCCACTGAAAGACTTCAGTTCTCAAATATAATTTTCATTCTCTTACTTTCTTCATGGAGGCACCATTGGTTTGTAATGTCATGTAAGTTTCATGTTACTACACTGTGTTTCTGCTTCTGTATGCACTGCAGCATGTATAGTTAGTTTCCGTCCATCAGCACACAGTCGCTCCCCTTTATCCATGTTGCCCTCCCCCTGTCCTTTCCCCTCTGGTAACCACTACTCTGTTTCCTGTATCATGTGCTTGGTTTGTCCATTTACTTTGTTTTTTGCTTTTTTTCAATTGAAGTATAGTTAATTTACAATGTTCTATTAGTTTCAAGTGTACACTTAAGTCATTCAGTGATACACACACACACACACATATGTATGGGTTTCCTTGGTAGCTCAGCTGGTAAAGAATCCACCTGCAATGCAGGAAACCCTGGTTCAATTCCTAGTTCAGGAAAATCCTCTGGAAAAGGGATAGGCTACCCACTCCAGTATTCTTGGCCTTCCCTGGTGGCTCAGATGGTAAGGAATCTGCCTGCCATGTGGAAGACCTGGGTTCAATCCCTGGGTTGGGAAGATCCTCTGGAGAAGGGATAGGCTACCCACTCCAGTATTCTTGCCTGGAAGATCCCATGGACAGTGAAGCCTGGTGGGCTACAGTCCATGGGGTCACAAAGAATTGGACATGACTGAACACAGCACGGTATAAGATACTGAGTATAATTACCTGTGCTACACAATACATACTTGTTTACCTATTTTATATATAGTGGTGTTTATGTGTTAAGCCCAAACTCCTAATTTATCCCCCTCAACCCTTAATATTCCCTCTGGTACCCGTAAGTTTTTTTATGTCTGTGAGTCTATTTCTGTTTTATAAGTAAGTTCATTTGTATCATTTTTTTTAGATTCCACAGATAAACAGTGTCATACAGTGTTTATGTTTGACTTACTTCACTTAACATGACAATCTCTGTGTCCATCCATGTTGCTGCAAATGACATTATTTCATTCTTTTTTATGTCTCCGTTATATATTGTACTACATCTTCTTTATCCATTCATCTGCCGTTTATGTTGCGTCCATGAACATTGCGTCTTTTATATTCCAAAGATGAATGAAATCATACAGTATTTGTCTTCCTTTGTCAGATTTGTTTCACTTAGCATAATACCCTAAAGGTCCATCCATGTTATTGCAAATGGAAAATGTTCATTCTTTTTATGGCTGAATAGTATTCCGTTGTGTGTGTGTGTGTGTGTGTGTGTGTGTGTGTGTGTATATATATATTACCTATATATATCTTCTTTATCCATTCAGCTGTTGATGGACACTTAGATTGCTTCCATACCTTGGCTATTATAAATAATGCTACAGTAAACATAGGGGTACATATCTTTTCTAATTACTGTTTTGGTATTTTTTGGATGAGTACCCAGAAGTAGGATAGCTGGGCCCTCTGTTAATACTTCTCTTCTTAATTTTTTGAGGGATCTCCATACTGTGTCATACAGCGGCTGCACCAATTTACATTCCAATGAATAGTGCGCAAGAAGTTCCTTTTCTCCACATCTTTGTTAATCCTTATAGTTTCTTGCCTTTTTGATAATAGGCATTCTAACAGGCATGAGGTGATATCTCATTGTGGTTTTGATTTGCATTTCCCTAACAATTAGTGATGTTGAACATCTTTTCCCATGCACATTGGCCATCTGTATGTCTTCTATGGCTTACTTTCTTATTCTTGACTCTTTCCCCACTGCTGTCTATAGATGGAAGCCGAACTGGAGCGTTTCCATAAGCAGAACACACAACTGGAGCTGAACATCACAGAACTGTGGCAGAAATTAAGAGCCACTGATCAGGAGAGGCGCAGAGAAAGACAGAAGGTATGAGGATTTTCAGAGTCTGGCAGCTCTTGGATGCAAGAGCTGGCACCTGTCTGCAACGGGCAGCTGGCTTCCAAGAGACAGAGCCAGCCCATCGCTAAGATACATTCCCATTTTAACTCACATTCTTTACTCACTCACAACCCTGCCCTATTTGAGGCTCGTGTAAATTTATGTGACTGAATCCATCTGAGACTATAAAATGCCTTTGGGTAGAGCAATCAAGGAGGTGGAAGACAGTGTTATAAAGATGCTTACAACACTGGCTTGTGCATCCTGGGAAGGAGCATGCTCAGAGAGGTTCTCTGTAGTAGGTGGTTAAAGCCTTGACTACCAAAACAGTGTGACCTCACGGGACCTCAGAGATCACCTGTTCTGGTCTCTCTATGTAATAAACAAGGAAAGCAAGGTCAGAGAGATTATGAGATTAGAAACTTCACCCAGAAGCCATAGCTATTTAGCACATAGAGGCCAGTGCTGGAAACCCAGTCTGCTGGTCCTGGGCCAGGACGTGGCTGCACCCCCACCCCCTGGTGGCTCAGACAGTAAAGCATCTACCTACAATGCAGGAGGACCCAGGTTCAATCCCTGGGTCAGGAAGATCTCCTGGAGAAGGAAATGGCAACCCACTCTAGTATTCTTGCCTGGAAAATCCCATGGACAGTGGAGCCTGGCAGGCTACAGTCCACGGGCTCGCAAAGAGTCGGACACGACTGAGCGACTTCGCTTCCACTTCACTTTCACCCGCTGGCACAGAGCACCTCATGGTGTTGATAGAATCAGATTGAACTTTTCTATCTCCGACATCAAGCCTCGACTCTGGACTAGGTAATACTAGAAGCTTCAGAGCTATCGACGTGAACTGACACACATCCTGCCCTTTCCAAACTGAAGAGGTTAACAGGTCGCTTATGATGTGTGCATAATAATTAACCATGCAAGGTAGAAAATTATGGAGCATGATTAAATGGGCTGTAGGGGCAAAGAGAGAGAAGAGGCTCTCTAGGTCAAGGGTAGGGGAAGATGGGTGTCTGAGCCAGTATGGTGGAAGAGCCCAAATTTGCAAATGAACCATTCTGCCCAATTTTGTCATTATCTTCCCTACCCACTCATTCATAGCAACCCTCAGGAAGGAGAAGCACTGGATGAGCTAATTAGGGGGCAAGGAAGCCCCGGCCTGGGATCTGCACGAGGGAATCAATGCTCTCCATCCTGGCTCTGAAAGGAGTAGGTGACCAGTGGTACCTCCTTTAGTCTTTTAAGGCCTGTGGTCCTGGAAGAAATACAGAGCCAATAAAGAAATCCATGTGTGCAGCCTCTTAAAGATGCGAAACCATTCAGGCCATGGGCATGGGAGTTCAGTGCCTCCCCCGCGGGCCTGTGTGCGCCTCCTGATCTCTGGGCCCCATGTGGCCCCTGGCGGTCAGTGATAAGTCTCAGATGAGGTGTTTCTTGTCCCTTTAAGCAGCCACGAGGCTGCAGCCCCTGTCCCTGGAGAGTCCCTACAGGGCCAGAAGTAAATGCCTCTGCTCGCAGGAGCGGGACTTGGAGGCGCTGGTCAAACAGTTCAAGACGGACCTCCACAACTGCGTGGCCTACATCCAGGAACCGCGGCAGCTGAAGGAGAAGGTCCGTGCGCTCTTTGAGAAGTGCGTGCAGCGGGCAGATACGGTGAGTGCTGCCTCCCACTCCCACCCTCCGCTGTCCTCCGGGCTCTCCCCTCCCTCGTGGCTAACCCCTTCTGCCCTGTCAGGTGGAGATCGCGGGGCTGAACTCAGACCTGCAGCAGGAGTACGCCCGTCAGCGGGAACACCTGGAGAGGAACCTGGCCACTCTCAAGAAGAAGGTGGTCAAGGAGAGCGAGCTGCACCGCACGGATTACGTCCGCATCATGCAGGTACCCATGCGCGCCCTCAGAGACCGGGCCATCAGAGATGAGAAGGTCTGCTGCCAAGGGCCCCTCCGAGACCACTGTCCTCAGGGCTCCCCCAATGTCCACTAGCTTTCTCCAAAGTTCCTTCTTTGACTCACCTCCTCTGACCTCCCAGAGCTCATCCTGGCGGTGACCATGGCCCAGAACCCCACCCAAGGAGGTTTCGTCAGCATTTCCATGCCCACTCCTGCCCTTCCAAGGCCCATTCATTTCTGCCCCGACTCTCTTCACCAGGCACCTGTTTCTTTTTTCTACCCCCCATCTCCAAGCAAAGCTCTCCTGCACCCTGCCTCACTCCTCTCCTCGACCGCTGTTTCCTCTGGACCTGCGTCCACATGACTTTAGCGCTCCGAGTCACTCCCCTCCATCTCCTCTTTTCTGTTTCCAACTCTTGTTTCACCTTACTTTGTCTTGCTGCTTTTTATTCTGCTTTTTATTTTATTTTATTATCATATGGTCCCCGCTGGCCAAGTCCTCTCCTGGGAGCGTGGCCAAGTCTTTTGTCCTCTCCCGGGAGCGTGCCTGTCGCCTCCCACCTCCTCTGGCTTTTCTGATGCCTCAGGTTCCAACTCTTCTCTTGGGTCCGGAGCCAACCACACCCACCCTAAGGGTTATCCTCCCCCTGATTTAATGAGGCCTCCCAGAACCCTTCCTCAGGCTATTCAGAGTCTAACCCCGTTACTACCGCTTCCATTCAAGTGCACCGTCAGGACTGCCAGGCAGGATTCTGCTGCCAATCCCTATCTGGGTATCAGTATCATCTGAGGCAGTTAATGTGAGTTAATAGTAAGAGAAAACATCAGAATTACATTTATAAAGCACATATCTTTTAACGTTTGTATTTCTTTAATGCTATAGTTTAAATACTGGAATGGGGATGAGCTACAGTTGGACTAAAACAAATCAGTTCCGAACACAGCTGGGAGAGCACAGTGCAGTCTAGGCCAGACCAAGGCATGGTGGGCCCTCATGCTACCTTCCAACCAGTCCCTGCCCACGGCCCAGCTCCTGAATCCTGAAAGCAGCCAGAGGCCCAGAGATGGCAGTGGATCCAATGGATGGGACTCCGCAGCAGCTGATACACAGAGCCATTGCTAGGGGTCTTGAGTGTTCCCTAGCATGGAGAGCCCCCATGGATGCTGCAGTGCAGCATGCAGGGCAGGGGGACCAGGGTGACTACAGGAGAGGTTGTCAGCTAGTGACACTGCTGAACTCTCATCTGTGATTTACCACCAGAGCACACACCCAAGGGGTCCTCCAGGGGCTGGGTTCCTCTCTATGTGCCAACCAGGCCCCCAAAGCAAGTATCAATCCCAGGAGAAGGAAAAGGAAAGAGGACGGAGACCACAGGATAGATCAGAGTAAGAGCATCAGCAGGAGGCTGCTCAGGGCTGGCAGAAGGTCCCCCTTTGGCTCCCCCATCCCCCAGGGACTGCCTGCCCACTCCTGCTGAGCCAGGGTGAGAGTCAGGGGAGCAGAAGCAGAGGGGACCCAAGCAGGGGACCCTGATGGCAGGCAGAAGAAGCCATCAACAAGGAGCTCCCTGGAGAGTGTCTGCTGCTGCAGCATCGTAAACCTGCGTGTTGCAGAGCCCTGCAGATGTATAGAAGTGCCGCAGATAACCACAGGGGCAGGAGGGGTGTCAGGACGCAGGGCTCTGGGGCCCCACCATGCCTCAACCAGGAAGACTCCTTGCTTACTTCAGTGGGCTCTGTGTAAGATTTTTTTGAAAGATGTAAAAAAACCTTTCAAAACCTCTATTCTAGATGATAAAAATTGTTTCCTTCTTTGATGTTAAGGGCCAGGCAAGGTGTCAGGGCGGCGAAGCATAGCCTTTCTCAGTTCAGAGCCGGTTTATCTGCTAGCCACTCTTGCTGGCAGGTTCAGGGGAAGGGAACTCTTCAAATTCTCCAGGAGCCACCTTCCAGTCTGTACGAAGAGGAAAAGATGCCAACCTCAGCCAGTGACTGCGAGGATTGGATGAGCTAACTAATGTAAAGCATCAGGCACTGGCCCTGTACAGAACAGGGGTTCTAAAAATGCAGTTTTCCTTCCCTTCTCCTGAGCAAAAGACTTACTCAAAAACCAAGGCAAAATCCAGTAGGAGAGCCTAGAAGTCCATCACAACATGGACTGGGGGTACCCATGAGCTGGGGGCATAGGAGATAGGATGGTGCAGCCGATTCCAGACCTCCCAGCTGGTGGCCTGAGGCACCCGCTGCTTTGATACATGTTTGTAAGGAGCTGAGTCTACAGGAACCAAAGCCCTGACACTTAAGTCTCAAAGGGCCAAGGAAGGCTGGGGTAGACACGGCGTCTGAGAGAAGCTTGTTAGCAGACGCAGAAAATGAAGTCAGTGTTTCATTTGTATGTTCAAACAGGAGCATTTGTCACTTACTCTCATGCCTGCTTGCAGATATGAAAATAGGATTGGCGATAGAACACAGATATCTAGGACACATACTTTATTCATTCAGGACACATATTTTGCGAGCTTCTCACATGCCAAGCTACAAGCTGACCGTGGAGGATTCCCAGATGAATGTGAAGACTTGCCTACTCTCATGGGGCTCAGCTAGGGAAGTGGAGCCAGACACAAGTAATCACTGCTCCACACCAGGCGTGTAGTCTGGCCAGTGTACTGGAGAGGCGGGCTTCAGCTGGGCAGCGTGGCATTTGAGCTAGGCCTTGAATGGTGAGTAGAGGGGGGGGTCAAGGAGCAGTGGAGGAAGAACCTCCCAGCCAGGGGCACAACCTGAGAACAGTCAGAGAAGAGTGAGACCATTGGGGTGTTTGGGGACCCCGGAACCCTCTGACCTAACTTTATAGCAGAGCATGGGGGCGGGGGGAAGGGCCTGCTGGAAGGGTAGGTAGCTTAGGGTCACGTTGAAGGGGCTTTTTGTGTCACACCGAGAAGCATGCAGTGTATCTTATGAGCTGGTGCCACCCAAGTTTTCTTAAGTAAGTAGGGGTGTTATCTGTTCTGGAAATGTTACCTCTATGGGCAGAAGGGAAAGACCGGTGGGGAAAGGGAGGTGGCAGGAAAACCCTTTAGAGTATGACTGTCATGTTAAAGAGAGATGTCAGGCCTTGGGAGGGAAGGTTGTGATGTCAGAAGACATTTCAGAGTAGAGATGATGAGTAGAAATGTCAGGTTGGATGTGAGAGGAAGGCTGAAAGAGAAACAGAGAAATGGTTCACTTGTGCATTAGGCAAGTGGCGACCCCACCAGCTGTGGGCTCAGGAAGGACGCCACTGGATGCGGAGCTCTCAAGTTTCTGGAATAAATCTGTTGCCTACTTTTTTGCACACTAACCAGACGCTGCTGTATTCTTAAAGATGTCAACCCAAGATAGGCCAGTAGGGAGTGCTCTAGGCATTTCCTCTCCGTGCCCTTCTTCCTGGGAGTCTGAAGTTCAATGTCATTCCCATCTGGAGCTTTCTGGCATTGTACTCAACCAAAGGCAATCGTGGACAGCTTGGACAGCCTCTTTGTTCAGGCTTTCTATCTAAACAGACCTTGGCGTCCCTGAGTGTGTCTCTTTCACATACCACAGGTCCTAGTGCTCAGTGGATCAAGGTTAGATTTTCCCTGCCAAAGGAGCTGTGGGCACTGTGTGTGTGTGTGTGTGTGTCGGGGGCGGGGGGTGGCGTAGCTCTGAAGGATTACAGGAGTTTTTGTAGACCATCCTGACCAAGGAGGGATCCGGAACAGAAGGCTCAGCAAATCTGTTGCATTCACATTTTAATCTCACAAAACTACTCAAGGCATATACAGTTGAACTCAGTGTGACCTCTGGACTCCTCAGAACATGGGCCACCCCAGAAAGCCCTCTGGTACTTTTATACTAAGGCAGCCCCCACTTGTGCTTTTCTGAGTTTCCTTGGCCATCCTGTGTGAGGTGTGGACGGAGGTGATGTACATCAGTGGTCAGACAGCAGAGCCTGGGAGGTGCCTGTGGGCAGACACAACCAGATCTGAATCCCAGCTCTGCCCTCCACGCAAAGCCTTGGATTCCTCTTCTGAAACTAAATCTCATTACAACTTCCTCGTAAGGTGGTTGTATAGATCAAATGATATCGTGTATGCAAAGTATCTGATATGGTGCAGGAATCTAGTCAGCCGTGAAGTTATTATCTTGTTGTTATCATCATCAAGGGCTTCCCTGATAGCTCAGTTGGCAAAGAATCCACCTGCAATGCAGGAGACCCCAGTTCAATTCCTGGGTCGGGAAGATCCGCTGGAGAAGGGATATGCTACCCACTCCGGTATTCTTGGTCTTCCCCTGTGGCTCAGCTGGTAAAGAATTAGGTGGCTCCGTGCTTGCTCCCTTTTAGTTCTGGGCCTGAGACACTCTTCCCTGCCCCCTGCTTCCATGAGGAGGCTTCCTTACACTGGTGACCCCCCACTCGCTCTTTCAGGACATCTCTCTACATTGGATCCACGCTGGACCCCCGCGTCTGGCATAATAAGCACCTAATAGGCTTCCCATTTTTATGAATGAATGAGCAGAGCAGAAGAATCAGGTTGCGCTGAGTCCTGGACCTCAGTGATGCTCTAGTGAGGACTGAGCCGTAGTCTGGAGACCCGCCTAGGAGGCAGGTCTCATAGAGGTGTCCAGGGCTGGCAGTGGGGTCAGAAATGTGTATATCCAAGGGTTGCAGCCAGAGGTCCCAGTCGTGGCAACAAGGTTGTCAGGGTGGAGGGAATGGCAGGGGCTCCACGTGGGTCTACGACAGTGGCAGAGGAGAGACGCTGCGAGCTGGTGATGAATGAACATGAAATTCAGTTCAGACACAGAGTCGGCAGGGTTGAGTGACACGAGGAATAGAGATCGCCTGGGAAGAAGTACCTTAAGATGTTTCTGAACAGAACTCTGGAGATGGCACTTCTAGTCTCTGATCTTTATTCTGAAAGTTATTACTTTATTGAATGAGGCAGAGGAAGTGAAACTAAGTGACATCAACGAAAAGGAGGTGTAGAGAGAGCCCCTGAGCAGGCCGGTGTCCCCAGGGCGTCCCTGGGGCTCTCTGAGGACTCCTTTCTATCTGGTCTCCCCTGACTCTACCCCCTGATTTGTAATTTCCTCATTAGGAACATTCATCTTATTCAACTTGGCATCTTGCATTAGTTATTCATTTGCTTATCCCTTCCACAAATATTTATTAAGAACCTCTTAGGGGTCAGGCAGAGTCCAAGGTCTTAGAATCTAATGAATACATATTTAATTCATTATGTCATGATATAAAGTCAGCAGGGAGGAAACATAGCATCTGGAAAGAAAATGTGGGCTGTGCATCTCCAAGGTTTGGGCTGTTTAAAGGGGTTAAAAATGAGGAGAAAACCTACTGACTTTATAAAAAATATAGGCACGAAGCTGAGCCTGAGAGAACAAAGGAGTGGCAATAATTGGGCATTTCATCCAAGAGGGAGAACATTTTTTTTTTAAATGAGGAATAGTGAAATTAAGTGATATACTATAACTCTGAAGGCAGATCTGACCTGCTTAGGTGAAGAGGCGCTGGAGGGAGGGCCTGGCAGGGAGTCTGCAGTTCACATCCTCCTAACAGAGAAGGCTCATCCCCCTGGCTCAGGATCACCCTGTCCTCTGGGCTCAGACTCCCCGCTTGCCACTGTGAAGATGGAGTCCCAAGCTGAATGAAGCACAGCGTGTTTCCGGAACTGGTCCGTCTTAGGTAGATTTGGCCGGTAATTGCTGTGTCAGTTCGGTTCAGTTCCTGGGACTCCATCCTGGTCATTCAGGCAGGGCTAAGTGCCTTTGCTCTGAGTCCTACTCCTCCATCCCAGTAAGGTGGCCACCTCACTGAAGCGTGCCCAGACCCCTCACCAAACCCTAAGCTCTTCAAGTAATGAATGGCAAAAAAACAAGCGTAGTACAGCACTGAAGAGCTCTGAGCTCTGGGGCCAAACTGGGTCCGAATCCTGGCTCAGCCACGTGTTATCTTTATAGTTTGGGGAAGTTAAAGTACCTCTGTGTGCCTCGGTTTTCTCGGCGTTCTGTGGTCGTAACAGAATCTGTGCATAGCGTTATTATGAAACTTCAGTGCATTAAGTCCATGAAAAGCACTGTTGTTGCTACTGATGGGAAGAGCCTGGATGGATGGGAATGGCGCATGCTGTCTGTATGTTACATTGCCAGAGTCCACCTGAAGGTGAGTCAGCTGACACCTCAAGAGACCAATCCACGAGCCAGAATAAAGACTCATGATGCCACCAGAGGAACCAGAGATGTAATATGGATCCAGGACCAACCCTGACCTTCCCCTACACCCTCAGCCCCAGGCCAGCAGAGGTCCTGTGCCCACTGATCACTTATCCATCTATACTCACTCTCTCCTCCTCCTTTTCTATAGGAAAATGTCTCCCTGATCAAGGAGATTAATGAACTCCGCAGAGAGCTGAAGTTCACCCGCTCCCAAGTCTATGACCTTGAAGCAGCTCTGAAACTGACCAAGAAAATTCGACCAGAGGTTTCAGAGACAGGTAATATCACCAGTGGCCAAATAAGACAGGCACTGGGATCCAGGGGACAGAGGCAGCCACAAACAGGTCTCCTCTTGGCTTCCAAAGCTGCCTCTCCCAAGCTTCCTCCTGCATCATGTCACACCCACCCCACAGCCTCCTGGGCACCTCTGCATGCCACACGCCTGCTCCCCAAAGGCTTTGTGAGGACCCTACTGCATTCAAACACTCACAAATCCAAAATCCTTGGGCTTAGCTAAGGTTTCAGAATTAAGGATCTTTCAGATCTTAGGAAGAACATACTATATATACTATACATTATATAACATCCCTAGAGGAGTCTGGGGCAGTGCCCTGAAATCAAACATAGTCTTTCTGTAGAGAAACATATGACTATTCATACTCCAGTTCATGAGTCTTAAATGCTTTCCATTTTTAAAGTTTTTAGCATTTAATAATTGTGGGTAAGGGATTGTGGACCTGTACAAAGAAAATAAGGCAAAAAGAAAGGCCAGAACTATTCAAAGGGAGAGTGGGAAGAATGACCCTAGAAATGTTAAACAAGTTAATTATTGCAGTTATAAAGTTCCTCTGAATTTCTGATAGCCAAGACAAAAAGGGGAAAAATATAACAGTTTATATAGCTCTTGTATGGAGAAAGGACGTTTTTTCTGGAGAAGCAAACCTTTCTCTGGTACTAAATTCTATGAGAAACTAAATACATGGAGCCCTATGTAGTATATATAATACGCAAGCCTTTTATATAAGTAAGCCTTATAATATATATAAAACCGCGTGTGCATGCTAAGTCACTTCAGTCGTGTCTGACTCTTTGTGAGCCTATGGACTGTGTAGCCTGCCAGGCTCCTCTGTCCATGGGATTCTCCAGGCAAAAATACTGGAGTGGGTTGCCATGCCCTCCTCTGGGGAATCTTCCCTACCCAGGGATCGAACCTACATCTCCCACAGCTCCTGCATTGCAGGCAGATTCTTTACCACTGAGCCCCCAGGGAAGCCTATATGCGATCGTATATATAGACTTGCCTCACATGCCATTTTTGTTCGAGTTGAAGAGAAGTTGAGAGGGTCAACTCTGTGAGTAGTACCAGAAGAACAGTATCAGCGCTAAAGAAATGACATGAGAGTACTATATGTGTTAACGTGGCTGAGACCCTGACTTCTTGGAGGTGAACCCATTTTCAGTTAGAAGTGATGCATAGATGCGTCTGTGAATAATTGCAAAACTTCTCTTTTAAAAAGTATTTCAAATATGCCCGAGCAGTCTAGCAAATAACCCCTTGGGACCTCCTCAGGATGCTGTATGATATAGCCAGGTTCTTCTTATTGCTGCTGGGTTAGCCAAAAAGTTTTTTTGGTTTTTTCCATAAGCGCTTCAGAAAACTCTTAACAAAATTCTGGCCAACCCAATACAATGGAAACTGTCAGACCTAGACAGAAATTGAGAGAAAAGTCTAACAAATTTCCACAAATCCATTCCCCAACTCAAACAAGCGTCAACTCCTATCACTCTTGCTTCCTTGGTATCTCTAGCCCCTCCCCCAACCCAGTTATTTCCTCCCTTATCCATAGTAGGTTATTCTGAATCATGAATCAAACATGAAATCAAACATCATGTCACTTGTTTCATAGAGCTTTACTCAAGGGAAATTTCATCTCTAATAGTTGACAACAGGTATTATCAATTGACTGAGAAGGCAATGGCAAGCCACTCCAGTACTCTTGCCTGGAGAAGCTTCTCAGGAAGCTTCTCGGCTGAGATGCAGAAGCATCTCAGCATGGATGGAGGAGCCTGGTAGGCTGCAGTCCGTGGGGTCGCTAGGGGTTGGACACGACTGAGCGACTTCACTTTCACTTTTCACTTTCACACATTGGAGAAGGAAATGGCAACCCACTCCAGTGTTCTTGCCTGGAGAATCCCAGGGACGGGGGAGCCTGGTGGGCTTCCGTCTATGGGGTCACACAGAGTCAGACACGACCGAAGTGACTTAGCAGCAGCAGCAGCAGCAGCCTTGAAATGAAGAAGGCTGGCTTCTGATTTTGAACATGGGGCCACCGAAACAAGTTAGCCCCAAATACACATTCCCAAGTTGTTTAAAATTAACCAGTTCATTTATTGATCATTTTAAACTAGGCAAAGGCAGGTGATGCAGGCCCAAGAAGGTGGATAGGCTGATCAGCCTTTATGTGCTGTACCTTCCCAGGGTTGCTTCTCTCCCCAGGGCTCCAGGGCTTGACTGAGGAAATGGTTACCAGGAACACTGAGTAACACAGGGAGGATAAAAGGCCAGGAGTCTGGAAGAAATCAAGAGCCTAGAAAGATCAAGAACCTAGGAACCACAGCAAAAGAGAAGACAGAGGAGCAAAGGCAGAAAGAGGAGCCAGACTTCACCTGGAAAGGATGAATGCTGGCCCCATCAGACCAATTAGAGGACCAAGGCAAGGCTGCCCACTGGCCATTACTGACCACTTCCTCTTTGGTCAGCAATCTCTCTCTCCCTTGGACATCATCATCTGTTCTTTTCTAGTTTTTCCTCCAGGGAAGGGGTCAGCAGTGGATAGGAAAGAGACCCCTCTCCCACTGAGAGAGAGAAGCTTGACTGTGGGACGGGAGCTGGAGACATAGTTTCTCAGTGAAGAAGGTGGCAAAGTCATTCGTTAAGGGCAGAGGAGAGGGTGGATTTGACAATAATTTCTTAGATATGATGCCAAAAGCACAGGCAACAAAAGAAAAAAAATATAATAAACGAGACTGTCAAAATTTAAAACTTCTGGGCATCAAAGGACACAATCAACAGAGTGAATAGGCAACCTATGGCATCAGAGAAAATATTTGCAAATCATAAGTCTAAAAAGGGGTCAATGTCCAGGATATATAAAGAACTCCTACAACTCAAAAAAAAAAAAAAAAAACCCACCTGACTGAAAAATGGCCAAAGGACTTAAATAGACACTTTTTTTCCCAAAGAAGATACACAGATGGCCAACAAGCACATAAAAAATGCTCAGTATTACTAACAATTAGGGAAATGAAATCTAAGCCACAGTGAGATACTGCCTCACACTCATTTGGATGGCTACTATCAACCAAACCAAACCAAAAAGAAAGAACAAAACAAACATACAAAAAAAAAAAAAATCCTGGAAAAGACTAAGGGTTGACAAGGGTCTAGAGAAACTGAAACACTGGGGTACTGTTGATCTGAACGTAAAGCAGTACAGCCACCATGGAAAATAATAAGGTGTTTTCCTCAGAAAATTAAAAATAGAACTACCATATGAACCAGAAATTGCACTTCTGGGTTTATACCCAAAAGAAGTGAAAGCAGGGTCTCAAAGAGATATTTGCAAACTCATGTTCACAGTGGTGTTATTCACTGCCAAAAGGTGGAAGCAGCCCAAATTTCCATCAATAGATGAATGGATAAATAAGATGTGGTGCGTGCATGCTAAGTCGCTTCAGTCGTGTCCGATTCAGTGCAACCCTTTGGACCGTAGCCCACCAGGCTCCTCTGTCCATGGGATTCTCCAGGCAAGAATACTGGAGTGGGTTGCCATGCCCTCCTCCAGGGGATCTTCCCAACCCAGGGATCGAACCCGAGTCTCCTATGGCTCCTACAGATTCTTTACTGCTGAGCCACTGGGGAAGCCCTAAATATTCAGCCTTAAAAAGGAAGGAAATTCTGACATGTAACGTAGATAAAGCTGAGGACGTTATGCTAAGGCAGACACTAAAGAACAAATACCATATGATTCCACTGATCTGAGGTACCTAGGGTCGTCAGATTCACAAAGGCAGAAGGCAGAATGGTGGCTGCTGAGGCTGCAGACAAGGAAGTCGCGGAGCTGTATAATGAGTATGAGGTTTGAGTTTTTCAAGATGAGAAGAATTTTGGAGACTGGTTGCACAACAGTGTGGATGTACTTAATGCTACTAAACAGTACACTTAAAAATGGTTAAGAGAATAAATGTTGTATAGACTTTATCACAATTTTCTTGCTAAGTGGGAGAAAGGAGTTGGGATTGAAGTTCCTGAGTGCCACTGTGGGGTATGAGAGTTTGCTGATGCACATAAAGTCCGTCTTTTGGAAACCAAGAATTTGACTCTCACGTGTTACTTTTACTGGTAGTATGCAGCAGGCCAGATGTGAAATTGGAGACCCTGGATGGTTGGGTTATCTCGGGTTGGGGCTAGGCAGGGTGCCTGGGAGCAGAGCAACGACGCCTCTAGAACACCAAAGTTGCTGTCATGACGACAGAAGAAACTCCCCGTGGGTCTAACTGGACAGAAAAGGGGGAGAATCTAAGAGGAGTCCATTTGGTGGGTAAAACATGGAGTTGTCCAAGAAGATGAGGTCTAAATTCAGCCAAAGAAGAGGAGAATGGAGCATTGGAGTGAAACACCCTGGCCATAACGAGGGAAGGGAAGGTACGAGCTGGTGGGCAGGCCAAGCACATTAATGCTGAGAGTTGGATCTTGTGAGGCCAGGCAGTAGGAAGAGCCATGGACACCAGCATTTCTCAGGAGCATGGCAGCACTGAGGCAGGAGGAGGGCTGAGAGTCTTGGGGGACATCCTCAGGGAACACACGTGAGTGACCACAGCAGGAGGCATCTCCAGGAGCCGGTTTACGTGAGGACAGGCAGCTTAGAGGCCAAGCTGCGTCAACAAGGAGAGCAGCACCCTCTCTCTGCGGGGGTGTGGGGGTATTCGGGATGAGCAGCGCGCATGGAGGGAACTCAGGGCAGACAGACTAGGGGGATCAGAAGAGGGGTCAGGCTTAGGCTCCGCATTTGCCTTATCACTCCAAAGTGTGTCTGTTCACTTCTGCACTGCCTGACGGCGAAATGGCTCCTCTCTTTATTCCTAGCGTCTGGGATGGAGTGTCTGCCCCATAGTAGGTGCCCCATGGACGCGTGTAGGGGTTGGGGTAGGGGCTGGTGGGGGAAGGAAGGATAAGCCGCTTCCAGAAACCTTTGCAGCCATCCTGGAACAGACCTCCCAACCCTAACCCTGCCCTGTCCCCTGCAGTGTCCAGCGAGGACGTGCCCAGTGTCCCTCCCACCAAGAGGTTGAATGTGCAGGAAGAAACTGGGCGAATCATCGAGATGCAGCGCCTGGAGATCCAGCGCCTGAGAGACCAGATCCAGGAGCAAGAGCAGGTCCCCGGCTTCCACCCCGTGGCCGGGCTGCAGCTGCCGGCCCTCAGCGGAGAAGTGGATTTAAAGGCCCTGACCAAGTGACACCCTCTGGTGAGACGTCTCCAGCCTCTCCAGAAGGTGCGCCACGCACCTGTCCTGGACTGACTCTGGGCTGCAACCCAGACCACACGAGCCTCTCCCCCAGGCCCTGGGGAACCTGGGACACAGGCAGAATAAAGGTGTTAGCCCACAAACACGTCCAACTCTCCGCTTAGCCACAGAGCCGGGGAGGAGGGAAGGGAAATAGGGACCCTGAGGCCCAGGGGGCTTCTGCTTGCGCAAAGCCGCTGCCAACCCCTGTCCAGGCACCCAGCTGCCCGCCCCTGCAGAGATCCCACGCCCCTCCCCGCACCGGGCCTCAAGGGCAGGGCTGTTACTTCTGACCTGCTTTTTCCTCTGCCAGCTGCATCAGGGTCAGACAAACCTTCCTATGTTTTCTTCTCACTTAGGAAACCTAGCGAGGTTTTCTGAGGATTTTCACATCTGTGTGAGAGTGAGCGTAGAGTTAGGAGCACGGCACAGTGGGCAGCGTGCCCCGACGTCTTCCCTCACCTGCGGACCCCGGTGGTAGGACTATACGCAGAGCTCTGCCCTTCCTTCTCTCACCCCCCATGCCTCTCTACACTCGTCATCCTCAGTCTGCAGGGCCCTGCCCCACTTCTCCATTTCCAGGGGGTGCCTTTTCCCCATGACCCTATACTGGCTGGTCCAGCCACACGCACCAGGAAAGGTGGGTTTTTATGCACTAAGAACCCAGATGTCCTGTCTTCTCCCACCTGCAGAGGTCAGATACCCTTCTAATACCCAAATAACAAATATTAAACCCCCAGTCTCTGCTGGCCCCACTGGCTGTCTTAAACCTGGCATCTCCAAGGCATCTCCCCATCTTTCCCAATCTGCTTTACCCCAACTCTGGGCGCTGCCCTTGAGTTAGTTTTCTAAGAGCTGAGGCAGAGCTGTGAAGCTTGCTGAGGCTCTCCTGAAGGCTGAGAACAAAAGGAGATGCAGAACAGAGGCCCTGAAGCAAAGTCTACATGGGTCTCTCTCCTGAGTGACTTCCCACTCCCACCCCCAGCCCACACCCTTTTGTGGGGGCCAGGAGGAGCCTGGTAGGCTGCAGTCCGTGGGGTCGCTAAGGGTCGGACACGACTGAGCGACTTCACTTTCACTTTTCACTTTCATGCATTGGAGAAGGAAATGGCAACCCACTCCAGTGTTCTTGCCTGGAGAATCCCAGGGATGGGGGGAGCCTGGTGGGCTTCCGTCTATGGGGTCTCACAGAGTTGGACACGACTGAAGTGACTTAGCAGCAGCAGCAGCAGCTTATTCCCTCCAGAACAGGGTTCACCCAGCAATGTCCCCTCCCACAGGGAGACCAGGCCCAGAACATGATCATGCCGAGTAGATGGGCTCTTCTGGGAACTCAGACTTCTCCATCCCAAACTAGCTTTACCCTCTTCAGAAGAAACTGACTCGGAATGAGGTTGGGGAGGTCAGCAGGGCCAGATGGTGTGGGATCATGAAGGCACGTTACAGGTGGGGGACCATCCAGAGGCCACCGCTGAGCCACTGAGAGTCACTCCCCACTGCTTCCCAAGCTTTGCCAAATAGGCCTCCTTTCAGTTCCTTGTCAAATTCTTTCTGGCCTCTGGGTCCTTGCACATGCTGTAGGCTCTGCCTGATGTGCTGTCACCCCACCCCTCACTCAGTGAGCCTCTCCTCATCCAGCAGGTCATAGCTGAAATGTCACCACCTTAGAAAGACCTTCCCTGATCCCTTCCTCCCCCGCCTCATCGTCTTCCCTTCTAGTGAAAGTGAAAAAAGTGTTCGTTGCTCAGTTGTGTCCTCTTCCAGTGTGTCCTGTTTGCGACCCCTTGGACTATAGCCTGCCAGGCTCCTCTGTCCATGGAATTCTCCAGGGAAGAATACTGGAGTGCATTGCCATTCCCTTCTCCAGGGGATCCTCCTGACCCAGGGATCAAACCCCAGTCTCCTGCATTGCAGACAGACTCTTGATCATCTGAGCTGCTAGAGAAGGCCCCCTAGCCCTCCCTATGACATATCCCTTCAGTGCGATGCCGCCTCTTCCCAGGCTCTCCATTTCATGGGGCAGGGGCTGTCTGTTTTCAAAGTTCACTCCAGAGCAGAGCATTGGCTAAGGGACCCAACTATGGTGGCAGGGACCATTAGGAGGACTCCGTGACCAACCACACATGAGAGGACAGCTGCTGGGACCAATGTGGTGACCATGGACATTCAGAGAAGAGAGTTCTTTTGACTTGAGGACTAAAGGGAGTTATCCAGGCAAAGCAGGAGGGAGAAGGACCCTGCAAGGGTTAACTGGGGCTCTACTGGGGGCCAGAAGGAAATTCACTGGCTAGGGTTAGCAACATTCAGATGACAATTTTTTCACCTTAAAAATGGCTTAGGATGAAGATGTCACATTTCACCTACAAGATGGGTCTTATGTTACTGATGAAGAAACCAAGGACAGGTAAAGCAGCTGGCACGGGGTCAGGACTACACCCTGGTTTGCCCAGTGGCATCCACATCCTGTACTCTTGACCTGGGGCTGGAGAGGTGCCCAAACAGAACACTGGGCCAAGTGGTGGAGGTTACAGAGTTTGAGGCCCACAGCATCTAACGCAGAAGTCAAAGGAGCAGGCAACTCTCACGCTAAACTCACCTAAGCCCATGGCTGGCTGTGGTCCGCTGGGAAAGGACGAGGTGGAGAAATCCCAGGCCGAGGGAGAGCCCCACACACAGGCAGAGCCTGGCACCTCAGCCACCAAGTCAGCAGGGTGCTTTCTCAGTTGCACAGGGGTGAGTGCAGCTTCCTGCTGGCAAACCTGGGACCAAAGGGACAATCTTGTTTATGTCCCCGTGTTGTTTTCTGATCAACATATAGTTGATTTAAAGTGTTGTGTTAGTTTCCACTGTATAACATGATGATTAAGTTATACATGTGTGTGTGCATGCCAAGTCACTTCAATCGTGTCCGACTCTTTGCGACTCCATGGGCCACAGCCCACCAGGCTCCTCTGTCCACAGGATTCTCAAGGCAAGAATACTGTAATGGGTTTTCATGCCCTCCTCCAGGGGATATTCCCAACCCAGGGATCAAACCCACGTCTCTTAAGTCTCCTGCATTGGCAGGTATGTTCTTTACCACTAGTGCCACCTGGGAAGCCATATATATACATATTCTTCTTATTATTCTTTTCCATTATAGTTTATTACAAGATATTGAATATAGTTTCCTGTGCTATACAGTAGGACCTCATTGTTTATCTGTTTTATATATAACAGTTCAAATCAACCAGTCTCAAACCCCTAATTTATTCCTCCCCCATCCTCTTTCCCCTTTGGTAACCATAAGTTTGTTTTCTGTGCCTATGAGTCTACTTCTATTTTGTAAATAAGTTCATTTTTGTCATATTTTATATTCCTCCTATAAATGATATCACGTGATACTTGTCTTTCTCTGCCTGAAATACTTCACTGAATATGATAACCTCTAGTTCCATCCGTGTCGCTGCAAACTGCATTATTTCATTCCTTTTTGTGATTGAGTGGTGTTCTATTGTGTATATATACATACCACATCTTCCTTATCCTTTCGTCTGTTGGCAGACATTGTTTCCAACGTCACTATGTTCTGTCTTCCATGTTTCTATACCAGACTGTTGGGTGGCACTGGTTAGGTGGCATTGCTGAGTGGCTGCTGCTTATGAGAATTTCCTTCACTTTGCCTAAGCTGACTCCATGGGGAGGTTCCCACCACACTGGTGCCACCTTCTCCTCCACAGGCTCCCTTGAGCCAGTTGACCTCTCACTGATGGAATGGGCCTGGCAGTCTGTTGCTCACCCAAGTGCCTAGGCATTAGCATATGGACTCTGCTTTTGTTCTTCTGGTTACAATCTACTGGGGATCCACTCAATGCTGGTGTGACAGCTGTGCCTTTGGGGGCTACCCTCTTTCTGGATTCCAGACATCCTTTGGCTCTCTTCCCCTTCTTCTGGAGTCTTAGCATCAACGGTGGCCAGACAGGATGAGTTGCTCAGCTGAGCCACCTCTGCCATCCTGTTCTCCCAACACTGAAGACACTGCCCTGTAGGAGTTCATACATCAGTGTCTACCTCTCCCTACTGCTTCGTTTGCTTGTTTTGCAAATTAACATTAGGTTTTATTAGAGTCTCAGGCAGCGTGGGGATGGGGCAAGAGATACACTGCAGCATTAATAGGAACTTCTATAGTCATTGAACCTGGTCTTGGGAGAAGACATACAAACGTATGACAGTTAATGGAAATGCAACCCTAGAGGCATAAAAATATTTCAGCAACATGGAGTTGCTAGGAAAACATATTTGAGAAATATGGAAAACCCTGAGGGTCACTCTTCCAGAGTCAGAGAGAGGAAGATCGCCATTAAGGATGGAGTCATCAAAGAAACTACATGCTGCCTTAGAACAAAGCGCAAGAATGGGCTTCTCAGAACCCCTATTGTTATTCTCAAAGCTAAAAGACCAACGTGATTCAGGAATAGCTGACCTCCTACATGTTTCCCTCTCAAGGAATACATTTTTTTTTTTTTTTGGGGGTGAAATGTCCTATAGATATCTATTAGGTCTAACTCTTCTATTATATCATTTAAAGATTGTGTTTCCTTGTTAATTTTCTGTTTAGTTGATCTATCCATAGATGTAAGTGGGGTGTTAAAATCTCCCACTATTATTGTGTTATTGTTAATTTCCCCTTTCATACTTGTTAGTAATTGTCTTACATATTGCGGTGCTCCTATGTTGGGTGCATAAATATTTATAATTGTTATATCTTCTTCTTGGATTGATCCTTTGATCATTATGTAGTTTCCTTCTTTGTCTCGTTTCACAGCCTTTGTTTTAAAGTCTATTTTATCTGATATGAGTATTGCTACTCCTGCTTTCTTTTGGTCTCTATTTGCATGGACTATCTTTTTCCAGCCCTCCACTTTCAGTCTGTATGCGTCCCTCGTTTTGAGGTGGGTCTCTTGTAGACAACATATATGGGGGTTTTGTTTTTGTATCCATTCAGCCAGCCTTTGTCTTTTGGTTGGGGCATTCAACCCATTTACATTTAAGGTAATTATTGAAAAGTAGGATCCCGTAGCCATTTTCTTTATTGCTTTGGGTTCAAGTTTATACACTCTTTCTGTGATTCCTGTCTATAGAAGATCCTTTAGCATTTGTTGGAGAGCTGGTTTGGTGATGCTGAATTCCCTCAGCTTTTGCTTGTCTGTAAAGCTTTTGATTTCTCCTTCATATTTGAATGAGATCCTTGCTGGGTATAGTAATCTGGGCTGTAGGTTATTTTCTTTCATCACTTTAAGTATATCTTGCCACTCCCTTCTGGCCTGAAGAGTCTCTGTTGAAAGATCAGCTGTTATCCTTATGGGAATCCCCTTGAGTGTTATTTGCTGCTTTTCCCTTGCTGCTTTTAATATTTGTTCTTTGTGTTTGATCTTTGTTAATTTGATTAATATGTGTCTTGGAGTATTTCGCCTTGGGTTTATCCTGTTGGGGACTCTCTGGATTTCTTGGACTTGGGTGATTATTTCTTTCCCTATATTAGGGAAGTTTTCAACTATTATCTCCTCAAGTATTCTCTCATGGTCTTTCTTTTTGTCTTCTTCTTCTGGGACTCCTATGATTCGAATGTTGGAGCGTTTAACATTGTCCCAGAGGTCTCTAATATTGTCCTCATTTCTTTTAATTCGTTTTTCTTTTTTCCTCTCTGTTTCATTTATTTCTACAATTCTATCTTCTAGTTCGCTTATCCTGTCTTCTGCCTCTGTTATTCTACTGTTTGTTCCCTCCAGAGTGTTTCTGATCTCATCTATTGCATTATTCATTGTATATTGACTCTTTTTTATTTCTTCTAAGTCCTTATTAAATCTTTCTTCCATCTTCTCAATCCTTTTCTCCAGGTTATTTATCTGTAACTCCATTTTACTTTCAAGATTTTGAATCATTTTCACCATCAAAATTCGAAATTCTTTATCAGGTAGATTCCCTATATCTTCTTCTTTTGTTTGTGTTGGTGGGCAATTATCTTGTTCCTTTACTTGCTGGGTATTTCTCTGCCTCTTCATCTTGCTTATATTGCTTTGCTTGGGGTGTCCTTTCCCTCTTCTTGCCCAATCAAAAAATGGGCCAAAGAACTAAACAGACATTTCTCCAAAGAAGACATAAAGATGGCTAATAAACACATGAAAAAATGCTCAACATCCCTCATCATCAGAGAAATGCAAATCAAAACCACAATGAGATACCATTTCACACCAGTCAGAATGGCTGCTATCCAAAAGTCTACATGCAATAAGTGCTGGAGAGGGTGTGGAGAGAAGGGAACCCTCTTACACTGTTGGTGGGAATGCAAACTAGTACAGCCACTATGGAGAACAGTGTGGAGATTCCTCAGAAAACTGGAAATAGAACTGCCATATGATCCAGCGATCGCACTCCTGGGCATACACACCGAGGAAACCAGAATTGAAAGAGACACATGTACTCCAATGTTCATTGCAGCACTGTTTATAATAGCCAGGACATGGAAGCAACCTAGATGTCCATCTGCAGACGAATGGATAAGAAAGCTTTGGTACATATACACAATGGAGTATTTCTCAGCCATCAAAAAGAATGCATTTGAATCAGTTTTAATGAGGTGGATGAAATTGGAGCCAATTATACAGAGTGAAGTAAGCCAGAAAGAAGAACATCAATACCGTATATTAACGCATATATATGGAATTTAGAAAAATGGTAACCTGAACCCTGTATAAGAGACTGCAAAAGAGACATAGGCATTTAGAACAGTCTTTGGGACTCTGTGGGAGAGGGTGAAGGTGGAATGATTGGAGAGAATGGAATTGTAGCATGTATATTATCATAAGTGACCAGTCCAGGTTCGACGCATAAATTTTCCTCTGTTCAAAAAAAAAAAAAAAAAGGAATACATTTATTTTTGGTGATTAAAAACCTGTTTTCTAAAAGGTTTTTTTGTAGGAAAATATGAGGACTTGCTGAATTTAACCTCCCACTTTCCCCCAAAGATAACATTTATTATTTTGCCCTTCTATTAAAATTCACGGAGAAGGCAATGGCAAGCCACTCCAGTACTCTTGCCTAGAAAATCCCATGAATGGAGAAGCTTGGTAGGCTGCAGTCCATGGGATCACTCAGTCACACACGACTGAGCGACCTCACTTTCACTTTTCACTTTCACGCATAGGAGAAGGAAATGGCAACCCACTCCAGTGTTCTTGCCTGGAGAATCCCAGGGACGGGGGAGCCTGGTGGGCTGCCGTCTATGGGGTCGCACAGAGTCGGACACGACTGAAGTGACTTAGCAGCATTAAAATTCATCTTAGGAATGCAAATAGTCACAGTTTATTGCTTCAGTTTATTGCTTGCCATGTTTAATTTTTAACAGATTTACAAGAATGAGATTTAGATTATTTGTATTTGTCTCTTATAATGTAGGATTAAATATTCTAAAATTATTACTCTCCAAATCATAAAAGTTGCATTATATTAGATATTTATAATCATTATTGTTTATCAATTATTAATAAATATCATCAAAATTTCATAGCAAGTACTATAAAATGTTTGCAGGTGTTTGACAGTAGTGACTGGTTTTAAGCCTAGAATAGTTTTCTAGTCTGATTTTTTTTTCCTCTTTTCAATAGTCCCTTCCTTTGCGAGAATGAAATTCCCTCACCTTATTTAGAAAATTCTGGATCATCGATTGTTTTGGTTATTTATTGTTATATCTAAAGCTACACCAAAACTTTGCAGCTTAAAGCAACAGCTTTATTTTGTTCATCACTTTATGGGTCAGAAAGTCAAGAAGGACTTCCCTTGATATCTTATCTCTGCTCTACATGGTAACAGCTGGGGAAGGTGACTGAGGCTGGAAGATGGGCACCCTTACATGGCTGGCAAGTGTTTGTACAAAAAGTCCCCTACATATAAACAAGTTCCATTCTGAGAGCAGGTTCATAAGTCCAATGTGTTTGTAAGTCCTACAAATTTAGCCTAGGTATCCAACTAACACAATCAACTATCTAGTACTATACTTTAATAGGTTTATAATAGTTTTCACACAAATAATACAGAAAAAAAACGTTTTTAATCTACAATAGTGGAGGTGATGGAATTCCAGTTGAACTATTTCAAAACCTAAAAGATGATGCTGTGAAAGTGCTGCACTCAATATGCCAGCAAATTTGGAAAACTCAGCAGTGGCCACAGGACTGGAAAAGGTCAGTTTTCATCGCAATCCCTAAGAAAGATAATGCCAAAGAATGCTCAAACTACCACACAATTGCACTCATCTCACACGCTATCAAAGTAATGCTCAAAATTCTCCAAGCCAGGCTTCAACAATACATGAACTGTGAAATTCCAGATGTTCAAGCTGGTTTTAGAAAAGGCAGAGGAACCAGAGATCAAATTGCCAACATCCACTGGATCATGGAAAAAGCAAGAGAGTTCCAGAAAAACATCTATTTCTGCTTCATTGACTATGCCAAAGCCTTTGACTGTGTGGATCACAATAAACTGTGGAAAATTCTGAAAGAGATGGGAATACCAGACCACCTGACCTGCCTCTTAAAAAATCTGTTACAGGTGAGGAAGCAACAGTTAGAACTGGACACAGAACAACAGACTGGTTCCAAATAGGAAAAGGAGTATGTCAAGGCTATATATCGTCATCCTGCTTATTTAACTTATATGCAGAGTACATCATGAGAATTGCTAAGCTGGATGAAGCATGAGCTGGAATCAAGATTGCCAGAAGAAATATCAATAACCTCAGATATGCAGATGACACCACCCTTACGGCAGAAAATGAAGAAGAAAGAGTCTCTTGATGAAAGTGAAAGAGGAGAGTAAAAAAGTTGGCTTAAAGCTCAACATTCAGAAACTAATATCATGGCATCCAGTCCCATCACTTCATGGCAAGTAGATGGGGAAACAGTGGAAACGTGGCTGCCTTTATATTTTTGGGCTCCAAAATCATTGCAGATGGTGACTGCAGCCATGAAATTAAAAGACGCTTGGTCCTTGGAAGAAAAGCTATGACCTACCTAGATAGCATATTAAAAAGCAGAGACATTACTTTGCCAACAAAGGTCCGTCTAGTCAAGGCTATGGCATTTCCAGTAGTCATGTATGGATGTGAGAGTTGGACTATAAAGAAAGCTGAGTGCTGAAGAATTGATGCTTTTGAACTCTGGTGTTGGAGAAGACTCTAGAGAGTCCCTTGGACTGCAAGGAGATCCAACCAGTCCACCCTACAGGAGATCAGTCCTGGGTGTTCATTGGAAGGACTGATGTTGAAGCTGAAACTCCAATACTTTGGCCACCTGATATGAAGAGCTGACTCGTTTGAAAAGACCCCGATGCTGGGAAAGATTGGAGGCGGGAGGAAAAGGGGACGACAGAGGATGAGATGGTTGGATGGCATCACCAACTCAGTGGACATGAGTTTGGGTAAACTCTGGGAGTTGGTGATGGACAGGGAGGCCTGGCGTACTGCGGTCCATGGGGTTGGGAAGAGTCAGACACAACTGAGCAACTGAACTGAACTGAATCTACAATACCTTGAAAAGCACAGTAGTAGAGTATAACAGCTGGCATACAGAGGCTGGCATTGAGTCAGTAGGCAAGAAGAGTTACTGACTGGAGGAAGGAGAGGAGGTGGGAAATCGTAAAGTTGAAGGACGGTCAGCAATAGGAGACAGAGGGCAAGCTGCACTTTCACTCACATCTGACATTGATGGCACAGGTTCTGGTTACTTGCTGAAACAAGATGCACATTTGCATCTTTGAGAGTTTGCGACTTGACGGTTGGCAAGTAGAGGACTTACGTCTGTCAGCCCCAAGCTCATTTGGGAAGCTCAAGGACCTCTACGCTGAAGTGTGTTGACCTTCTCAGAATGGAGGCTGGTTTCAACACCTAAGAAATGTACATTTTATTTCTTTTTAGTCCTGGGCTTGGAAACTGGCAATATTATAACTTCTTCCATGTTGTTGATCAAAGCAGTCTTAGAACCCACTCAGATCCAAAGAGAGGAGGCACAGACTTTCCACTGCTTCTTACAAAGCATAACAAGCCATTACCAACCTGCAGGTCCCAGCAAGTGTGGAAGGGGGCCTGGGGGGCCTGAGAATATCTGCATGTCCAGCTTGGACCCCCAACATTCACTGTTCAGGATCTGGAGTGAGAGGTGAGAAGGCATGTCAGGGTTGAACATGAATGAACCCCAAGGCTTCTGGGGCTCATTCTCCCTGAGTTCTGTTGGGGTGAGCTTCCCTAGGCCTTGGAGGTTCTGGGGCCTGCTTATGCTCAGGGCATGTCTGAGATGCCATCAGACTCCCCACAGCTGAGCAAAACTGGGGGGCAGATTCTCAAGGAAGGAAATGTGCTGTGTGCCAGGCAGCAGGAAGGGCTCGCATTCTTGATCACCTATGATGACCAGTCAAGTAAAGGAATCTGTATTTATTGCTCATCTAGTATCCGTCATATGGTGGGATTTGGCAGCGGCAGCAAGTGTAGACTATACATAATTGCTTATGTATTAAAATGTAGGCCCTAATGTATTAAACGTAGTAAAATTGGGACCATGAGATTCTAGTTCTGAACAGAGAACTTATGAGTGCACTTCTTTATTCACAAATAACAGAAACCAACTCTAGCCAGTTTAATCAAAAAGGAGAGTTTATTGTCTAGCCCTGGGGGTGTGTCATGGAATCTCAGGGCTGAGATACAGTCAGGTCTTGGGAAGGACTTGAACTAAGACCTGGGACTTGGCTAAAATCACCCCTTCTGTTATTCTCAGCTCTCTGCAGACCAGCCCCATATTGCCAGTTCAGCTGGTAGAGGGAACCCTTAGTATCCCGTGAGTACATGCTACAAGGCTGACATGGAGTCTCTAGTCTGACTTCAAATTGCCAAAGGAGACTGTTTGGTTTCCCAGGTGGCACTAGTGGTGAAGAACCCGCCTGCCAGGGCAGGAGACGCAAGAGACTAGTGTTTGATCCCTGGGCTGGGAAGATCCCCTGGAGGAGGACTGGCAACCCATTCCAGTATTCTCGCCTGGAGAATCCCATGGACAGAGGAGCCTGGCAGGATACAGTCCATGGGGTCACAGATGTCCATAGGGTCGCAAAGAATTGGACACAACTGAAGCGACTTAGCACACACACAGCCCGAGTCTGGGGTTCATTTCTATCCAGTCAACTGTACCCGTACTGCTGGGTCACAGAATGGAATCCTGGTTACTGGGGCTCATTCCCAGAGTGAAGTTGGTCATTTTGAGCAGGGTAGATACTCCAAAAAACGTCTATCTGGGGCAACTGTCAGTCATGGAATCTGGAGTGGGGTCAGAGGGGATGGAGCCCTCAAAGACGTACTGTTGCACCTGTGCTTTAAGCCCCTAGTCCTCCCACCACCTTTCAGGGTAACGGACGGGAGTGCTTTTGCTCACTGCTGTCTCCAGCACCTTCACAATCCCTGATCCAAAGAAGGGAAACAGTAAATGTTTGCTGGATGAATTATATTCTTCATTCTCACCCCCAGCTATTTAGACTAAGCACTATTGTCTACGTTTTGCAGTCTTGCAAATGAAGAGATTGGGACACAAGGAGGTTTATCTAAGGTTGCTCAACTAGAGCTGGGACTGGGACCTTCAAGGTCAATCTAATTTCAAAACCAGAATTTTCTCAACTATCCATGTGTTTTCTAAACCCCTATTGTTTGCCAGGCCTGTTCTAGGGGCTAGGATCTCTACACAAATCTCTCTCTTCATGAAACTTATCTTCTAGTGGGGTAGACAGACAATATTCCAGACAGATAAGAAGAATATATGGCATATTAGACAGAAAAAAGCTAAGGAGAAACATGAGAGAATAAAGGAAATCAGAGAACTAAGGGCAGGGAGATAGGAAGGATGTGGAAGGCTGTGATTTTATTTTTTAATTTTGTATTGGAATATAGCCAGTTAACAATGTTGTGACAGTTTCAAATGGACAGCAAAGGGACTCAACCAAACATGTACATGTGTCCATTCTCCCCCAAACTCCCCTCCCATCCTGGCTGCCACCTGACATTGAACAGAGGTCCCTGTGCTATAGTAGGTCCTTGCTGATCATCCGCTTTAAATATAACTGTTCATAAGGTTCAAAACTCCCTCACTGTCCCTTCCCTGCATCTTTTTCCCCTGGCAACCATAAGTTCCTCCTCTAAGTCTGTAAGTCTGTATCTGTTTTGTAAATAAGTTATTTGTACCACTTCTCTTTAGATTCCCCATTTAAGGGGTGTCACACAATATTTCTCCTTCTCTGTCTTACTTCCCTCAGGACAAAGTTCCCAGGTGGGAAGGCTGTGCTGTTAGACAGGATAGAGGGGGAAGGCTCCCTGAGAGGGGGACATTTCAGCACCTTCCAGAAGAAAGGTGAGGGAGGGAGCCCAAAGGAGGAACGTGTTCCAGGCAGAGGGAACAGTCAGTGCAAAGGCTCTGAGCAAGCACAAGCAGAAGAGAGACAGCAGGGGATGAAGTCAGAGAAAGCATTCGAGATGGTGGAAGGACTCTGGCTATTTCTCTGGGTAAGATAGGCCATTGGAGGGGTGACACTGGAGGCAGAGCAGTGACATTATCTGCTCGAACCATAATGGTATCGGTATCGCTGCAGCTTACTGGGTGGAGAACAGTCTGAGGTGTAAACTTGGCCCAAGCAGGGAGGCTGGGTTGCAGGCCTCTCCCTTCTCCTGGGTCCTCCCACCAGCTAAGGGATCAGTTAGGATCTACACCTTGCACTCTCTGCCCACTGTCGCCGCCTCCCCCTGCCTTCAGTACCATCCATCTGTGCTGTCCCAGCGGCCTCTGCTTTAGGGACAGAGTTCAACAGCCCTGCGAGGAACCTGCCTGTCCACCTTTACTCCAAGTTATTCGATAGACCCATAATGAGAACAGAGTGTCACCTGATCGATGTTTAAACTGAAGAAGCTTTTAGACTTTGCTCCCTCCTCCCAGAAAAATTCCCTTCAAACCCCCAGAGGAAGGGAGGGGGGCAGGGGGCGGGGGGCGGGGGGGCGTTGAGGGGAGGAGGGCGAATCTCATGACTTACCCTGTCTAGCTCTATTCAGGACAGCTGGACCAGGGGTCTGGCTGGAACTGGCCCCTCCCTGGAATCAGTAAGAAAAGGAATGTCAGAGAAGCAAGAGGAATACACAGCCACTGAGCCCTGCCAGGTCCTTGCTCCATGCCCGCCCCAAGGCAGGGAACTTTTTGTAATGTTTTACAAAGGAGTAAAACCACATGTTTGTCCCAAGGTCCAACCTGCCTCTTCCCCTTTTTCCTTGAAGGGAAGCCATCCAGTAAAATATCTGCAAGCCATACCTGGAAAGCTTTAGACAGACGGCTAGTCTGAGCTGAGATGCACTATAAGTATAAAATACACAGTGAAAATACACCGACAAAATAAAAGATTGAAATAGCTCAATCACTTGTGTAGTAAAATGAAAATATCTGGGGCTTCAGTACAAATTTTAATGTGTTCATTTCACCTGTTTCTTTTTACTTTTTTCACGTGGTTACTAGATGATTTTAAATTACATATGTGGCTTGTGTTATATTTCTACTGGACGAGGCTGCTCTAGAATTATGACCAGGCCCCAATGATTTCTGCAGACAAAGCAATGAACAGGTCCAGCATAATGACTTTGTGAGCTGATGATGGAAAGAAAATGTTGATTTTGTCTTTCTTGTGTGTTTCATACACACCAGAAGGAAGAGAGAGCAGGAGGTATTACAGGGGGTTCGATCCAGTCTAGCGCCACTTCCAACCAGCCTCCCTCGCCCATTTTGTGGTGTGTGGTGCCAGATTCGCCCATCAGAAGCAGAGCCCTGCCCAAGTTCTTGTTATACTTCAGAACCCTCCATGAGTACCTCAAGTGAGTCCAAATGCCTCGCCAGGGCATTCAAGGCCCTGTGCCACCTGAGCCAAACTTGTCTTTCCAGGTTCATCTCACAAGCTCCCTGCGTAAAAACCCCACATCCGACAGTTCACACATTCATTCACTCAGCAAGTATTTACTGATTACTTCCCACGTGCCAGGCACAGTGCTGGCTGCTGAGGTCACCATGGTTAGTAAAACAGGCACTAAACCTGTAAGCACTGGGAACCTCACGTCTATTGAGGGGTATTGCTGTTGTTCAGTCGCTCAGTCGTGTCTGAATCTTTGTGACCCCATGGACTGCAGTATGCCAGGCTTCCCTGTCCTTCACCATTTCCAGGGCTTGGTCAAACTCATGTCCATTGAGTCAGTGATGCCATCCAACCATCTCGCCCTCTGTCATCCCATTCTCCTCCTGCCTTCTGTCTTTCCCAGCATCAGGGTCTTTTCTAGTGTGGGGTTACAGGTTAGTAAATAAGGGCACTCTTAGCACATGCAGTAAGAGCAATGGTAGGGGAAGCCCCAGGGCCATGGGCACTCCCAGAGAGGCACCTGAACCAGCCTGGAGGTCAAGGAGAGCTTCCTGGAGGAGGTGACATCTCAGCTGACAAATTCAAGTTGGTCAGACTGAGGTTAAGGGTGTTGTAAATATCCCAGGGAGACGGAACTCTGAACTCAAAAACCAAGCAAAAGGGCAGAGCAATGCAGAGCATGCATAACTGAAAGAAAGAAAGGCATTCTGGCTGCAAGGCAGAGACCAGAGGAAAATGACTGGCCAGTGCTGGGTTTTGTGAGCCTGTGAAGGAGAAAGGCATTTATCCCCAAGTGTGTATTCCGCAAGTGTTTGAAGCAAGGGAACCCTTGCTTTCTACCTGAAGAGCAATTACCCACTTCTCCCTGTCCACTCAAACCCTGCCTCCTCAGCGGGACCAAGACGCAGGGCAAACCTACCTTGATCTCAGGCCCTCGAGGCTTAGAAGGAAAATGGGCAGGGGTCTTGGGGGTCTCCTGCCTAGGGGAAAGTGACAAGGAAGTGGTGGGGCTGGGTTTGTGGGCTGGGTTTTAGAATTTAAAATTTAGAATTTTAGAATTTAGAATTTGGGACAAAGGCAGGATTTGAGTTTGGAGTTAGAATTTGGGGGCTACATTCAGAAACGGGTCAAGTTTGGGGCCAAGAATAAGGTTGCAGTCCAAGACCTAATTCCAGAATTTGGAAATGAGGTTTCAAGCCAGATTTGGGGCTGGGATCTGGGGCTGGGACTGGATTTGGATTTGGAAGTGGGGCTGGGGTTAGGATTGGGAATTGAGATTCAGAGTTGGGGCTGAGATGTGAGGTAGGGGCCTCAGTTAGATCCAGGAGTTCTAGGTAGGGTTTAAAACTGCAGCTGGGTTTTGGGGTTGGGTTGCAGGCTGGAGTTAAAGCTAAACAGAGGTTGGAGCTGGGGGATGGGCTCAGGCCCAGGCTCTGGGGCAGATGGACAACATTCCTCCTGCTGTCCAGGTCTAGGAATTGTGTTCGAGCCCTAACAGCAGCTGACAGAAGCCCCTCCCTTCCCTGGAATGCCTCAGCCCAGCAGAAGAAGCAGTGCCACGTAAGCCAATCGGCTCAGGCTCTGTCTTGGAAACACCTGTTGATCCTCCTCCCCCTCCCCCACCTCAGCTCACCTAGGTGCAGGTTAGGCAGGTGAAGCACCTCCCCGGAAACGGAGCTGGAGTGCCCCACCTGCCAGCCCTGACTGCTCGGGATCGGATCCAACAACTCCAGGCTTCTTGTGAGTGCCCCATGATCCCCTACGCCCTGCCAGCCCACCTTCTCCCACTGGCTCTTCCCTTGAGAACCCCCAACCTCGGGCCCGCGGTCCCAGCACACCTGTGCAAGCACTTTCAGACCAGTGAAGTCACAGTCCTGGGGAAGCTGGGACTGATTCCAGGGCCCCTCCTCGGCCCCTCCCCCAACTCCCTTGGGGGCATCTGCAGCTGCCCCTCCTACCTCATGTGCCAGGCAGCCCCTGCTGAGGGATTGGGACAACGGATACCTCATCAGGGGTGTAACCCACGTACAGTCATGAAGTCACGTTCCTAGAATGACCTAGGGCCTTCGTCCTCCATATAAAGCAGGAGTCTTCGTCCTGAATTGGATGAAAGAATGCTGGGTTCTTTTATTCAGAAAGCACACTCTGGGCATCTTTGCGGGCCCTAGAGTTTCCACTGAAATTCTGACCTGGAGATTTTTAATGCCCCCCCCCCCAGATAAAGGGTATTGACCTCACTTTTCAGATTAGGAGCCTGAGCTCCAAGAGGTGAACTCATGGGGGCTTCTCTGACCTCCTGCAGGCCCCGCTGTGACTAACCCACAGCCCAGCACTCAGCAGCACTCCTGTAAACTGGGGCTTCTTGTGGCAGGGCCTGGAATGCTGTATTTTGTCCTGTGGGATTCACTCTGACTGGCCTCTGGAGGATGTGTTCGATGAAGAACCACTCCAAGATCCCTCGCCCACACACCCCAGTGGAGGGACTGCAGCTGGGGGACCAGTCCAGAGCCCTCCTTCCCTTTGTACCACATTAGGGAAATTGTGGCATGGGGGGGCGGTGAGAGGAGAGGCGTGGGGGAGGCTGGAAGAGCAGTGAGGGAGTTGTGGGGGGACAGAAGTTGAAGTGCAGGAGCAGGGGCATGAGGGCAGGGATGAGATGGAAAAATGTTCAGAGGTGGCGTCCCCAGGACGTGCCCAAGGGAGAAGCGCAAAGGAGGAGCAGGTTCAGGGTGAGATGATGAGCTTGGGTTGGGACCTCTTGTGTCAGAGGTGCCTATGGGACGTCAAAGTGACTTCCACCTTACAGGTCTGGAGCTTGGGAGGGAGATCTGGGTTTGGCAGAGAGAGGGATTCGGGAACCAGTTGCTGTGGCTCTGAGATTGGATGGAACCTCTGGGGAAGGAGGGTGTTAGGAGTCAGATCCTGACTCACAAAGAAGAAGTCGCACCCCAAAGAGAGAAGATGCAGGGTCGGGCTGCTGGTTCCAGAAGGGTTAAATCATAAGCCCCCTCCCTCCCCATAACCCTTCCCCCAGGAGCCAGCGGTGACAGCTGAGACCATGTGAGTCAGATCCTGAATGAGGCTTTATCTGCGCGTCTTCATCCAGTCCCGTCGTCCACCGTGACACCAGCCCCATCAGCCAGCCGGAATGCGCCAGGCAACTGAGACAGCGAGAGCCAGAGAGGTCAGGGGTTGGGCAGGGGGTTCCCCACAGGGCTGGGGGTGCCTTGGGTGGAGGTAGCCTACCTGGGGTCTCTGGAGAGGCATTCCCAAGGGAAAGTGCCAGGGAGGGACTTGGGTGGCCAGGGGGGATTGCAGGGGACACGGGAGGATTCCCAGGGGACACGGGAGCATCCCCAGGGCTCCCAGGAGAGACCATGAGGGGCAGGCAGGCTGGAGAGATAGCATGTGTGATTCTTCCCTGGCAGGTGATGGTGACCAGACCCTGGACCATGCGCGGAATGGGACTCTGGGCCTCTAGCTGCCACGCAGGCGGTGGGGGATCCAGGCCGTGACCTGCAGCTCTGCCCCTGATGCTGCCCTCCACCCTCACTCGTGCCAGATCAGCCATGTCTGAAGGAGAGGCTCAGGCCCCGCGGGGCCGGGGGCTGCCCCCGGATGTGCTGGCCGAGCAGGTGGAGCTGTGGTGGTCCCAGCAGCCGCGGCGCTCGGCGCTCTGCTTCGCCGTGGCCGTGGGCCTCGTGGCGGGCTGTGGGGCGGGCGGCGTGGCCCTGCTGTCCTCCACCAGCAGCCGCTCGGGGGAGTGGCGCCTGGCAGTGGGCACGGCGCTCTGCCTGCTGGCCCTGCTGGTCCTGGTTAAGCAGCTGATGAGCTCGGCCGTGCAGGATATGAACTGCATCCGCCAGCCCCACCACGTGGCCCTGCTGCGCAGCGGAGGAGGTGCGGACGCCCTGGTGGTGCTGCTCAGCGGCCTGGTGCTGCTGGTCACCGGCCTGACGCTGGCCGGGCTGGCTGCTGCCCCTGCCCCGGCCCGGCCGCTGGCCGCCATGCTGTCCGTGGGCATCACCCTGGCTGCCTCTGGTGCACTCTTGCTGCTGGGCCTGCTGCTCTATCAGGTGGCCGTGAGCGGACACTGCCCCCCAGCCCGCACGGCCGCTCCCCCCACCCGCAGTGACCACAGTGGCAACGGCAGCGTCTTCAGCATCTCAGGACAGCTGTCTGCCGGTCAGCGTCAGGAGACCACGTCCAGCATCGCCAGCCTCATCTGACCGAGCCCGGGGCCCTCCTTCCCCTGACCTGCCCTCAGCCTCCACAGAACTGTGCCCGAGCGTGAGCGAGTGTGTGCGCAAGCATGTGTGCACACGCGTATCGAGCGGATAGTGACAGCACGTGTGTCCCCAGGACTGCCCAGCCCCCTGAGGGACTGTGTGACTGACCTGTGACGAGGCGCCGGCATGCACCCACACATCACATCACAAGGAGAGTCCTGCTTCTCCTTGGAGTTCATGGAGCTGTCACGGTCTGCCTGTTGGTGTCCCGAGCCTCTCGGCAGAGAAGCGTCTGGGATCCCTGAAGATTCTTGACCCCTGTTCCTAACACCTCTGAGAGCCAGCTCTGCCTGTAACACCCATCTGTTTCCCCAGGAGAGGCTGCTGCCCACCCCCAGAGACTACAAAGGGAGCCCTCTTCATTGAGGAAACTGACTGGTGGCAAAGTGGACAGAACACAGGCTCTGGCATGACAGGCCTGAGTAACAGTATCCCCCTTCCACTCCCCAGCCGAGGGCCTTGGGCAAGTGGCTTAACCCCGCTGAGCCCCAGTCTCTTAAGAGAAACGGTCATGGTCATAGATTGTTAGGATCAAATGAGATGATGTGTGGAAGGGCCAGGCACATGGCAGGTGTGCAATAAAAGTGGTGGCTGCTATTACTAGTTTTGTCTTTAAGCATCTCCCTTAGAGACTATCCCTTCCCCTGGCCCTGTCCATCCCCTCCCCCCAGCCTCCCTCCCAACAGGAGCACTTAGTGCCTCTCTCAGGCTTACAGAGGTAACTTGAAGGTGTCCTTAGCCAGGCTTGTGGCTTCTCCTCATAGGTGCTAGGAAGCTCGAGAGGGGACGGGTGAGGGGATACTCACCCTCAGGAAGGTGGCGGGCCTCTGGTCCGAGGGAGAAGGCGGTGGGGAGGGGTGGGGAAGCTGATGAGTCCTCATCTGCTTAGGTGCTGGTTCCACATGAGGCCTGAGTATTTAGGTTTTATCAGCTGGTTTCTCCAGAGGCTGTAGCTCCCAACCCCCCTCTGAAACCAGAACATCCTGGTCTGTGTGATCGCAGCACCAGCTGGCCTGCCTCTGGGTTCCCAGGCATGGGAGGAGTGTTAGATGCCCGCTGGGGCATAAGAGTCTCTTCCTGCTTTAGGTCAGCCCTGAAAGGGTTCTCCCTCTGTGGGTGCAGGGACACTCGTTGCATGAGTTGTTGTTTCATCACTTCCTGCTTCACAAGGTGAAGACCGTGGGATACCCCACTGAGGAAACCAGGAGTGGCGGGGAAGCCGGGCAGACATGCTGCTGCTGCGGCTGCTAAGTCACTTCAGTCATGTCCAGCTCTGTGCGACCCCATAGACGGCAGCCCACCAGTCTCCCCCGTCCCTGGGATTCTCCAGGCGAGAACACTGGAGTGGGTTGCCATTTCCTTCTCCAATGCATGAAAGTGAAGAGTGAAAGTGAAGTCGCTCAGTCGTGTCCGACCCTTAGCGACCCCACGGACTGCAGCCCACCAGGCTCCTCCGTCCATGGGATTTTCCAGGCAAGAGTACTGGAGTGGGGCGCCACTGCCTTCTCCAGACATGTTGCCTAAGAGGTGTTAAATGTGGAGCTGCAGAGGCTCTGACAGGAAAATTGTTTTCAGCTGCCAAGATCAAGGCAGTTTCCTGGAGAAAACGCTGGGCTGATGGACGAGGGGAAGGGTGTTGCCAGCCGTGGCAGGGAGCAACGTGAGCAGAGAGAATAGGCAAGTCGAGGAGCACCAGGAATTCCGTGGGCATCTCAGACTCCACGTAGTCAAATGTGAGCCCCTCTCCTCTCTACCATGAACTAGCTCCCGGTCTCACCCTTCACCCAGCATCCAGGTTAAAGACCTCAGGTGCCAAGGTCCCCCCTGCTTTTGCAGGATAATGTGTGGACTCCCCGACAGGACTGGTCTCCCTCCCCTCAACGCACCCAAGAACCAGCCAAGGTGCAGCATCAGCATGACCCCAACATGTTCTCTCCCTTCTCCCAGGCTTCATGGCTCCCTTCTCCTGCCATGGCACGTTTCAAGACCCTGGGCCCTAGGAAGCCACGTTCTTGGGAAGTCTTTCCTGACCCTCTCCCCCTACACTAGCAAATTACCCCTTTGCTATGGCCAAACCCTCCATTGTAGACACCAGCCTGCAGTTCTTTCTCTGTGAATCTATCCCCTTAACCAGATGGTGATCTCCTTCTGGCAGGGTCTGTGTCCTGCTCATCCATGTGTTCCTAGCCCCCCACACTGGTCCAGCACGTAGTAGGGTATGGATGTGTGGACTAAAGACAGCTCATTGAGACCCTCCTAGAACTGGGAAAGGTGGAGGTTATACTGTCTGCTGTTGGCCCTGAATCTTTCCCTCCTGAGGCCCCACACCATCTGCCTCTTAACTCCTCCAGGGCTTCCGAGAGGGAGCTGTCACTCTCACCCAACCCCTGGCCCATCAGAGAATCAACGAATGCCTCTCCATCCTATGAAACAGGGTTTACATCCTGGGCTTTTTTCAGCTGAGACGAGATTAGATTTTTTCACAAGATTTCTTTCAAGAAACTAAAGGAAAACAGAAACACAGAAAATCGGGAGGAGGAAGAGTTACATATGAAAATGTCTGGATGAGCAGTTACCATGGGTCAGGCCATGTCAGACTCTCCTGGGAAGGACGCTGGAGCATGGTTCCTGCCCACAGAGGACCTATTTCAAAGGGCAGTAGAAGTCATCATCTGTACACCCAACTATGACATGGGAAGGACGGTAACAGCTGGGTGGAGGCCCAGGAACGGTGAAAATGCTAATGCTTACTCATTCACTAAAGCCGACCCCACAACCTCCCACTTCCTGCTTGTGGGCTCAAAGCATCTCACTAACCCCATCTTGGTCTCCATCACAACCAGGTCTCCACTGACCACCTCTGCTCTCTCCCTCTCTCTTAAAGCAGTCCATTCTGTCTTCTTATTCCATCTGGGTAAGATTCTGTGGCTCATCCTCTCACCCACTCCTTGACAAACTCCTCAGCAACTTAGCAGCCTGACCTTTGGTCCCTCCCTCCCAGCAAAAATCCCCTCTGTGGATAAACACTCAAGGCAAGTGGCTACTAGAGAAATCTGAAGAACCAGGCAGCCTGGTGTCGCCGTGATTCCCCATCACCAATCTCAGCCAGGTCTGAAACTCAGTTCACAAGTTACCCTGTTTCCCAGGCCAGCTCCTGCTCCCACACGGCCCTCAAGTTCCCTCCACTCCCTTCACACCCCAGCATCACTCCCCTCACAGCCCCCAACACTGCTTTCTGCAGACAACTTGGCCTCCCTTATCATAAGAAAATGAGAGTCATGGGACAGGAAGCCTCCACCTTGCTCCCATGAACTTGCTCCTTCTTAACTCCTGTCTGTCAAATGGTCTTGTCAGCCAAGCTGAGGAATTTGGATTTTGTCTTCAGCAATGAGAAACCTGGGAAGATTTTAATTAGGGTGGTACCCTGACCAGAATGGGACTGGTGACTCGCCTGGCTGCCCTCTGAAGCCCAGATTGGTCTAAAGAGGAAAAGAGTAAGAAAAAAATGACTAAACAGCCCCAGAAGTGCTATCTCAGCTAGCTCCAGAGGGATGAGAAGCAGCTGGCCAAGTTAGGGAGGTTGGGAAGAGAAACCCAGAAAAAAGAAAGAGCAGAAGAGCCCAGAGAAGAGAGAACTGGCCCTTTGAGGAACCACAGAGAATTGTTAGTAGTGGAAACAGGGAGCCTTAGCGGGCGAGAGGCAAGGGCGTCCCTGAGGGGAGCCCTGGGCCCTCCCGGGTTTCAGAGTCTCCTTCGCAGGTAGCAACAGTTTCTTGAGGTCAAGAGGAATCCAGTGATGGTCTGTAAGGAAAGCAATGGCCTGGCTGAAATGGTAGTTTAGAATTCATTGGAAGAGGCAAAAATGGAGGCAGGGAAAGCCTCCGCCTCTGCTGACAGAGGACTTGTTCCAAAGGGAGTGGAAGTCATCATCTATCACCCAACTATAACATGGGAAGGATGGTATCAGCTGGGTGGAAGGCCAGACTCCAGCGGTAGATTGATGCCATCTCCAGATGACAGGGCTTGGACAAGGAGGTGTCTGCTGGGACAGTCTTACAGGA